>NW_017675436.1:32056-46560 GCF_001879085.1 Nicotiana attenuata
TGGCGTGTGCTAGGTTACAGTTCAGTTCTGAAAGGAAGTTCATAAAACTCTTAGGCAACGGGTAGCCTCAGATAATCAAGGAAATGGTACTGCTAATTGGAAGTGATTTGACGGGAGTAAATGTCTCAGAAAAAGGGTAATGTGAGTTAAACTGATGATACTTCGGTAGTATTGCGGCACGTTTCTTGTTGGTCGACTGGTGGTATTCGGGTTTGCTTGGTGGCACAGGGAAATTTTAGAGTATCTATCGTGGAATGATTGGGTATTAAAGGTGCGCATGTGTTCGGATGGCGAAATTGGGATCGGATATGATGATTCATGTGCCGTGTGGATGTGGAGACGGAAGTTCTCATATACAGGCTATGATGTGGTTGTAGATCGTGTGTATCGGCACTATTTAGCAACTACCGGGATTTGGAAGCCCGAGTGGATCTTTCTTTGCTTGGTATGTTAGATTTTGGATATGATATTGGGGTGTAGACTGGTAGTCCCAGTGTTGGGTTATTCTGGGCTATTGCGCTACAGGCTATGCCTGAAATGCCACGGGTTGAGTGGCGATGTATGTCGGAGTATATCCTGGTAGAGTGGTTCTATATTTTGAAGACCCAGCGGACGGCTGGGAGGGATTGTCTTTCTTACTTGGGCTCTTGTGATAAGTGTCAGTGCTGAGGCTCCTTATATTGATTCAGTTCCGGTGTTGAGGGACTTTTCGGATGTGTTTCTTGTGGCCGGGCATGTCGCCGGGCGAGGTTGTGGATTTCGGTATTGATTTGGTGTCGGGCACCGTATCGTGTGGCTCTGGCAGGAGTTATGGTAGTGGAAGGAGCAGCTTCAGGCTTCCTTGGCAAGGAGTTCGTTGGCAGGGCAATGTGGATGTCTGTTCTAGCTTGAGTCGGCTTGGTTGGCCCTGAATTGGGTTTTTGAGGGGTAGGTTGGTCCGTCCGTTGTTGAGCTTACTAGTGATCTGGGAGATCTATGAGTTTCCTTTCTGTGTTGCGAGATGTTATGATTTGTTGGTTATGGGTACATATGGTGCGGTTCTATTGGGGTTCTTAGTGGAAGTCGAGCAGGAAGAGTAATTGGGTGTGGCTCGGTGGATGGCGTATCGGTTATGTCCTATCGGGTTTGCGTGGTATATATTACTTATTTCACCGTGGGTGTAATGATTTGCTTTGGTTCCAGACGTCAAATTGTGTGTGGTTGTCAGTTTCGAGCATAGTGACTTGAGGTGTCCCATGTGGAGCAGTGTTTGGATAGGATCGCGCATTGCAGCGAGGCTATGTGGAGATATGACCTTGCGGATTAGATTTGTGTGTTCTATTCTATGATGTGAGACGGGTTCTCAGCCTTGTGTTGTGGTGGTACTGGTGAGCTTGAGGTACAGCTCTTTCAATTGAGTCATTTCGTGATTTGAGTATGTTCGGACCGTTGCTTATTGGTGCGTGTATTATGCAAGTTGTGGCTTAGGCCTATATTGATGTGCCATGTCACCGGAGTAGTGTGCTGGGTCAGAAGAGATCGTTGGGATCAATAATGAATACAAACGGATTCGATTTCAGCATGTTCGATGGGTAAATATCAAGATTCGGTTCAAAAATTTGCTATGGTAATTTCCAGAGGAGAAATGGCTTCATGAATGGTTGATCTGAGAAATGGTTATGGTTTATTGCATGTTTCATTTATCGTTGGCAGTATATGAAAGTGTTAGAATGAGACTTTAGCTGATAAGAGGTTTCTATCGGTACTTGGTTGTTGTGGGCAGCTGCTGTGAATGGAAGTTATCGCTACATGCGTTTGAGTTATGCGGTATATCGTATAATTGCACCTGAGGTTGCAGGCATGGGCTATTACATCTGGTCCGGGCCTATTCAGAGTGTAGGTGTGAGGTTTGATCGTATTGATGGTTTCAGAAGTGAAAAATGTGGTTCTATGATTCACGGGCTAGGTTGGGTTGCGTAATTTCAGTTTCTATGTGTTATCGGACCTATATGAGACAGGGTGACGTGGGATCACCCCCGGGTATATGCTTGGTAAGGTTATTCAGCCATTGGTTGGCTTCTAGAACAACTTTGGGAACGTTCGAGGACGAACGTGTGTTTAAGTGGGGGAGGATGTAACGACCCGACCGGTCGTTTTGAGCTTTTGCACTTTGATCGCCAGTTCTCGGGCATGACTTGCCCCGTGTAATGCATTATGACTGATGTAGATCGTTGGTTTTGGTTTTCAGGAAAATCGGGTTGAATTTGGAAGAACAGTCTCAGTTGAAAGCTTTGAATTTGAAAAGTTTGACCAAGAGTTGACTTAACTGTATATGAGTTCGGATCGGAATTTTTATGATTTGTCTAGCTCCGTTAGGTGATTTATGACTTAGGAGCGCGATCGGAATGCATTTTGGAAGTCCGTGGAAGGATTTGGCTTGAATTGGCAAGGTTAGTATTTTGGCGAATTCCGGTTGATAGGTGGGATTTTGATCCGAGGGTCGGAATGGAATTTCGAGAGTTGCTGTAGTTTCGTTATGTCATTTGTGATGTGTGTGCAAAATTTCAGGTCATTCGGACATCGTTTGGTCGGGTTTTTGATCGAAAGTGTATTTCGGCAATTTTTGGAAACTTAGGCTCGAATTCGATGAATTTCGAGTAATTTGATGTTATTTGAGGTGTTTTAATGATTGGAACAAGTTTGAATGAGATTTTAGGGCATGTTGGTGTTTTTGGTTGAAGCCCCGGGGGCCTCGGGTGAGTTTCGGATGGTCAATCGGACCATTTTTGGCATTTTGGAGTTGCAGATTTTCATCTCGGCTGTTGCAGAAGAAATGGCCTTCGCGATCGCATGAAGTCCCTCGCGATCGCGTAGAGGGATTTTTTGTTGGCCTAGGTTTACTCTTCGCGTTCGCAGTGACGGGTTCGCATTCGCATAGTTTTGGAGGTGGAAGCTTCGCGATCGCGGTTGTGTGTACGCGTTCGCGTATAAGGATATGGGGACCCAGTGGATTTGTTCTCCGCTTTCGCATAGGCTGGTCCGCGTTCACGTAAGTTTGGGGAAAAGAGCATCGCGTTCGCGGAGGGAGCATCGTGTTCGCATTGAGTATTTTTGAAGCCTTGGATTTTCATGCTTCGCGATCGCGTGGCCTTGGTCGCGATCGTGAAGAAGGATTTGGAGTTGCTGGGCAGAATGTTTTTAAGTCACCTTGTCCGCGATTTTGGGTCTATTTTCACCCATGGCTGCTCGTTTTTGGAGATTTTTGGAGGAGATGAAAGAGGGATTCAAGAGGAATCGACTTGAGGTAAGAGTCTTGGTCTTAAAACTTGATTATATTGTGAAATCCACCTAGAAATTCATGGCAACTAAGCCTAAAATTGAAGAGCTAGGGCTTGAGAAATTAGACTTTGAAATTGGGATTTGAAGGACCATTTGAGGTCGGAATTGAGAACTTTTGATATGTATGAACTCGTGGGAAGATAACGAATCTAATGATGTGAAAATTTCTGAGTTTCGAGAAGTGGGCCCGGGGCTCGGTTTTGGTAATTTCGAGATTTGTGCCCGTAATTGATTGTTTTCGCTTGGGCTTTGTTCCCTTAGCATATTGTGATGTATTCGCTCTGATTTTGGGTAGATTCGATGCGCGTGGAGGCCGATTTGAGGAGCAAAGGCGTCGCGAGCTAGAGATTTCGCCGGTTCGAGGTGAGTAATGATTGTAAATGATATTCTGAGGGTTTGAAACCCCAGATTGCACATCGTAGTGCTATGTTGAGGTGACTTGCACGCCGGATAGCGAGCGTGGGGTAGAGCACCGTTGGGAATTGTGACTTGGTCCGTCCCGATTGATGATTTTACCGCGTATTTGATTGAAACTTATTTGTTATCATCATGATTTGGGCTGATTGCCATATTTGGGCTTCGTGCCAGTTATTTGAACCCTTCGGGGAGTTTTCCTCACTGTTTTGACTTATACATGAACTCAGTCCTGTTGATATCTAATGTTTTACAAACTCAGCCACTTTTTACTCAGATTTGAAATTTAAATGATATTTCTAAATGATATTTTGGGCTGAGAACTACTGTTTTACAAATGCCCGAGGGGCTTGTGATGATTTTCGGACTGAGTGAGGCCGAGGGCCATATGTGAGGATATGCTGAGTTATATGAGGCCGAGGGCCTGAGATACTTTACATGCCACGAGGTGGCTTGAGAGATGGGAGGCCGAGTGCCGAGTGATGATGCCACGAGGTGGCTTGATATAGTGCTTGGGTCGTAAGGGTTCCCTCCGGAGTCTGCACACCCACAGTGAGCGCGGGTGCCCATATGATCTGAGAGTGAGCCCGAGTGACTGATACTATGCTGAGTGACTGATACTGAGCCCGAGGGGCTGATACTATTCTGAGAGCGATCTGAGAGAGAGAGCCCGAGGGGCTGAGAGTGTTCTGAGAGTCAGCCCGAGGGGCTGGTACTGTTTTGAGATATTGCCCGAGGGGTGAACTTTTATTTTGCTCATCTTGCATATTTACTTGTCTTTTTACCTGTTATGCTGTGGTACTTGTGCCCGAGGGGCGGTTCTTCTGTGCTTATCGGCACTAACTGTTTTGAAATCATTTCGTAACTGTTGAAAAGACCATTTTCAAAAGAGATTTAAACTGAGCCAAGATATTTCTAAGGATTTCACAGCTTCACTGCTTTCTCAAAGTATTGTATACTGCTTCTATACAGCATGTTGGTTGCTTTACGTGATTTCTTACTGCTCAGTTGTTATTTACCTTTAATACTCACTGAGTTGGAGTACTCACTTTACTCCCTGCACCTCGTGTGCAGATGCAGGTATTTATTCACCCGGTAGCGGGTTTTGGCTGATCAGAGGCAGAGTTATAGGAGTTAACGAGGTGACTGCCAGCGTTCGCAGCACCGCTTTTCTCTCTTTGTTCATTATTCCGGTTTTGTACATTTTAGACCTTGTAGTTGGATTTACACTCTAATAGACGCTCGTGACTTGTGACACCCCGGTTTGGGCTGTGTCGGGTTGTGCCTCCGTTAATTATATCATTAAATCATATTTAAACTGTTTATTAATGTTTGACTATTTTTGAAAAGGCGACATGGGTTTGTTGGCTGGCCTTGTCTTCACGAGAGCGCCATCACGGCCGGAGCGGGGTTTGGGTCGTGACACCTTTACAATAATAGTTACTAGAAAAATAATGCAAAAACATTCTGTAAACTCAACCATATGTATATTATGGGAGACAAGTTTTGCAAATAAGCATAGCAATAGATTATTGTAGCTAAGCAGTAATATAAAATTTACAAATATAGCTAATATATTAAAACAGAAGTAGAAATTCCTTTTCCAGATAAAGGTAAACTATGTTTGTAAAATTAATCGTACTTACATCAAGTATAAAGGAAAAAATTATGTTGGTAATGGCCGATGATGGCCTTGGCGGCACAGAAACAAAAAAGTTCAATCGATTTGACGTTACTGTTAAAGAGCGTAACGGAGATATAGAAATATTAAGTATTTTAGTAGAGTATTATTGTATTTAATATATGTCAAAATTAATTAACTATAGTTAATTACTAATAATTCTAGTCAAATAAAGTGACATGTATTGATTGTTTAATGGCCGGGTGTAAACACCCGATGCGATTAAGTTTTTTTTAAGTATATCATCCTCTTTGATAAGCTTAATTGCTAGCAGACAGTCCGTTTTCACGACTGTTTTTTTATATCCCGCTTCTTTAGGTAATTTTAGCACTTAACTGATTTTCTATAATTCAGCTATGAAACTTGAAATAAATTCCACACTATTATAAGATACATTCGCAAAAGACATATTTTTTTAAAATCATAAAGGGTATGCTTTACAAACTTAAACTTCAAATGAGGAACAATATATTTTTTCCTAAATGAGATGAGAGTCGAGAAGAAGAAAAAACAAGATTAGAAACAGAGCAGGATGCACATTTTTTTTGTCAACTACGTAGCTGACAGGCAAAATTGAAGGTGATATGTGTTTATATTAAATTATGCTTACTTAAGATGAACAAGAGGACAAAGGAAAAAGATAAGAAAAATTAAAGCTTCTATATTATATTAAAAGGAGGGTAGTGAAGCACGAGGTTAAGCCAAGTGGCAAGCTAAAAAGAAGCCACTTGACAATTTTAAGACAACATTATAAATTTAAATTATAAAAGAAAACATAATTAATAGAAGTAATAGAAAGAATTAATTAAATTTTCGTTTCGTATTTTATATCTATATTATATTAAAGAAAACAGTATTAAAGATGAACAAGAGGACAAAGGAAAAAGATAAGAAAAATTAAAGCTTTGGTGGTTAACAAAGTGTAATTAACAAAAAAAAAAATGAAGGTTGAAGATTCAAAAAAACCAAAAGCTAAAAAAATGAAGAACTGTATCTTTTCTTGATCGCACTCGCTCTTACACATTGATTTGCACATACTTTTTTTTAAAAATTAGGATTTCAGATGCCTACGATGGTCTTTCCTTAGAAATCTTTATCTAAGCAATTTTTGCTTAGGTTTGGCTTCTCTACATTGCTTAGGGTTTAGCTTCCGCACAAACTACTGCAAAATATGTGTCACGACCCGGATTTCCCACCCTCGGGAGTCGTGATGGCGCCTACTATTAGGAGCTAGGCAAGCCAACTATTTATTACCTCTTTAAGCAAACCTCGACATTTAATAAAAATTACGAAACATTTAATAGAAAAGCGGAAGTCTTAAATATAAATAAACGGAAAATAATGCGGAAGTTCAATACAACTCTACCCAAGGACTAGAGTCACAAACTCACGAACGTCTAGAGAATGCTAAATACAATGTCTGAATAAAACATAATTCTGTTGGTTCCGGTACAAATGATAACAAACTAAAGTAGAGATAGAAGAGACTCCGGGCCATGCGGACGCCAGCAAGGCTACCTCGGGATCTCTGGACTGAAGTCAGCTCCCAAAACTCCTACTGCCGTCCACAAGCTGCTCCGGCACCGTGATCTGTGCAAAAAGATGCACAGAGTGTAGCATCGGCACAACCGACGCCATGTGCTGGTAAGTGCCTGGCCTAACCCCGGCGAAGTAGTGACGAGGCTAGACGGACTACCAAACAAACCTGTGCAGTTCAATATATATGTATGCAATATAAAGGTATACAGAAATTAGCCAGTCAAGGGGGAGGGGGAGCATGTTGTAGGGGCTGTAACAGTTCAGGTATAAAATCAATAATTGAGGAATGAAACAGTACAACTACAATAGCAATGATAGTAGGAAATCGACAGTTGCACGACATCATCCTTCGTGCTTTTACTCTCATTCTCACCCAAACAATCATATAAAGTGCACGGCATCACCCTTCTTGCTTTACCTCACAAAATGATGGCACGGAATGACCCTTCGTGCATAAACACTCATATCATGGCACGGAATGTTCCTTCGTGCATTAGTAATCAAATCAGGGCACGGAATGTTCCTTCGTGCATTAGTATTCATATCACAATCGTACACGCCATCACCCTTCGTGCTTTATCACTCGTCCTCACCCAAACAACAATCACAAACAATGGGGCGAGGGGATAGACAAATAGTAATAGAAGTCCCGGCAAGGGAAACAACAATAATAACTTTCACATCCCGGCAAGGGAACAACAATAATAACTTTCACATCCCGGCAAGGGAACAACAATAATAACTTTCACATCCCGGCAAGGGAATAATCACATTTCTTTCTCTTTCTTTCTTTTCTTACTCAGTAATTACTTTATCATTCGAGCCACGCTCCAAAGAGTTCACAGATCACAATTCTTTCTCATACTCTTCACATTATATAGAGATCATCGATTACACGAGGAAGAGTCACAACAAAATAGGAATAAACACAATATACGGACTCACGGTCATGCTAGACACCAGTGTATAGATACTCGTCACCATGCCTATACACCGTACTCAATCAATTAGCAATTAGCAAACAAGACTCAACTCCTATTCCCTCAAGCTAGGGTTAAACCAAACACTTACCTCAACTTTCACAGCTAAATCAATCTACAACGACCGCCTTCCCTCTCGAATTCGGCTCCAACTCAATCAAATCTATGAAATAACGACTTTACAACATTAATATAAGCTAAACAAATCAAACCCAATGCCTAAATATAGTTTTCTAAGCATTCTTCCCAAAATTCCAAAAATCGACCCCGGGCCCGCTTGGTAAAACCCGAGGTTCGAACCAATTTCACATCACCCATTCCCCCACGAGCCCGGATATACAATTTGTTTTCAAATTCGACCCCAAAACGAGGTCTAAATCAAAGAAGATTGAAAAGCCCTAACTCTACCCATTTTCCCCAATTTCAACCCTAGATTACATGATTTGAGCCTAAGAATTTGATAAATGATGAAGGAAAATGAAGGAAACAAGTTAAATAATACTTACCCAAGAAGCTTTGGTGAATGAGAGCTCTAGAAATCGCCTATGGGCTGTGAAGAAGATGAGTTCGTGTGTTTTTGGGTGAAAAATCCCGTCACTGTTCTGTTTTTAGCTTTAAAAATCACTGGGCAAAAATGCCCTTCGCGTTCGCGGGAGCAAGGCCGCGTTCGCGAAGGGTTGACTCAACAGACCATCGCGTTCGCGATGAGCATGAAGCGAACGCGAAGAGAAAGACTGGGGGGTCCAGGAATTGTTATACGCGAACGCGTGAAGAGCCACGCGAACGCGATGAGGAAACTGGTGAAGTTACGCGTTCGCGAACTGTTGAATGAGAACGCGAAGAAGGAATTTCTGGGGGTCCTAAAATTGGCTTACGCGATAGCGAGAGTTGTGACGCGAACGCGAAGAAGGGGACCTTGGAAGCATCGCGAACGCGAGCTGAAGGCCGCGAACGCGAAGAAGGGAATGCCTGTGCAAAAATTGCAGAAAATCTGCTATCATCCTAAGTCCAAAGTGACCAATCACGGGTCCGGGTCCGTTTACCCAAAATGTTGATCAAAGTCAACTTTAATCATATTAATATCAAAATTCATCATTTTTCACACAGAATTCATATTTAAGCTTTCCGGCTACGCGCCCGGACTGCGCACGCAAATCGGGGCGACTAAAAATGAGGTTTTCAAGGCTTCGGAAGCACGAAATGAATGAGAAAACAGTTGGGTCATCACAATATGACTCCAAACTATAACTATATATCATCGAAATATCAATGTCCAAAATGAGTTGGAATTTGAAGGTTCGTGTTATTAGATTATGGCACGTTCTAGACCGTGAGAAACCAAAAAATCCTAACTCAATTGAATTAATTATTCAAGATGAAAAGGTGCATACTCTTTTACCGGCTATTATTTTTTCATATCTTTCGAGTTGAGATGTATTTTCTTCAAGTTATGCGCCTTACTAACTTAAATTCTTTTCAAAATTTTTTCTTTTAGAGACATTGAATTCAAGCAACTATTGGAAGAGTTGTTATGCGTATTTTCAAAACAAAAATATATGAAATGGGATTGTATGTTATGAAAGAACTTTATGATTGGACCAAACAATCTAAAAATTAAGACCAACAAGCATAAATTGAAATTGACGTTTTCTCATAGGACGAGTGTGGATGAAATTAATGATCCACAATTTCATTTGAATATCTTCAACTTTAGAACTGCGCGTATTTTTGGAAAATGCACTGCAATATGTCCCTGAGCATTTGCTACAATAATGTTCCCTTAAGCACATGCTTCATATCAAGCAAATTGTATAATATCATTATTTTTCGTGGAATATTCATATCAAGCAAATTGTATAGTATCATTATTTTTTATGGAACATTCGTTAGGAGATGGAATGAAAGTTTTACTAGAGTCTCAAAATGCTTTTAATGTTTGGTTGTTAAGATGGTATTAATACTAACATATTAAACTTTACGGTGTAGATCGTTCTTTTTAATTATCCGCGCATCGCGCGGGTTCTATACTAGATATATTAAAAGGAGGATAGTATGCATTGTGGTTAAGCCAAGTGGCAAGCTAAAATAAAGCCACTTGGCAATTTTAGGACAACATTAATAATAAGAAATTATAAATGGAAACATAACTAATGGAAGTAGTTTAATGAATCTTATACATAATTTAAATAGATCTTAGACAAATATAATATTTATATCTATATTTATATTTATATTTGTATTTATATTTGCATTTGTATCTATATCTATATCTATATCTATATTTATATCTATATATAGATCCGGTCATTGATTTTCTTCTATGTTAGCTAGAAATATGGAGGTAAAAAATTAATTAAAAACTATAATAAAAAATAAAAAATACAAAGATACGTAAATTGAGATAATCTATGACTATTTATATTTTGGAGTAAGTTAAAATATAAAATAAAACTAAAATTTACTTAAGATGTTAAATATTTATTGAGTTTAAAATTAAATAAATTCAAGCAGCAAAATAAAATCTTATAAAAAGTATACAAATTATTTATAAGTTAAGAAAAAAAATTAAATAATCAGTAAAAACTATTTTAATAACAAGAATAATTAAGTCATATTAATATTGATAAATGGGGCAAACAAATATTTTATACGTAAAATTTTACAACGTTTAGATATAATGTGTTGAAAAAATTAAGAAAATATTTTTGATAATATTTGAATTGAGTGCAGTTAGTTTAAGTTTGAAAGCATAACATAAATTTTTGAATTACGGTCCAATTCAGAATATAGAGTGATAAAAATTATTTGAATTTGAGATGAGAAATTTATTTAATAAAATAAATTTGAGATAAGAAAGTTTTTTATATTGTGATAAGAAAAGTCATAATATGGATAAGTCCACGTAACTCAAGTCTAATAGATAAATCAAAAACGAAAAATACTGAATAATAAAATAAATTTGAGATAATGTGAGGATATTTATAATCATACGTTTAGAAAATAAAATAAAGTATAAATACAATACTTAACAAAATTATTAAAAATTAAATAATTTAAAATTTTCAAGCAATATTTTTAAAAGAAAATAAATATTTATTTTATAATTAATAAAAATTTGAATTTATCTATATAATATTAAAAAATAGTAGTTGATAATGATATTAAATAAAGTTACAAGTTAATGAAAAGTCACATAACGTGATAAGACTATATATTAGATTAAAATTATAGCAAAATTACGTTAAATTATAAAAAATTTACTATTAGAAATAAAAGGGAAAGACTATTTGAATTTGAGATTAGAAAGTTCTTAAAAGCCAAATTTGTATCAATAGATTACAAAATAAATGCACGTAATACAAAAAGTAATTATAAGAAAATTCAACAGATTTGAAACATTATAAAAGAACTTATATATAGACTAATTCAAAATTATTTTAAAAATAAAATGTGATATATATGTTCCCGGTAGAGAACTATCAAATATAATAAGTGTATCATACTTCAGTTTGAATTTTTAATTGAATAGAAAATTAAAATTCTGTTTATTTTGAGTATAGGTAAAAAAACTACGTATAAAGAGGAAAATAGAGATAGTGTGAGGATACTTATATTTTAAATTTATTAAAAATAGATAAATTAAATTATTAAGTAGTACTCAAAAATATTATTAATAGATTTAAATGAAAGAGATCCGAGTAAGAGGATAATAGTGTAAAAATACATTAAATTTTAAGAATATTTTTGTACATTTATTGATGATTATTAAAAGGGTAATAAACAAGATTAATAAGATCACATTATAGTATAACAATATTAAGTAATAAATAATGCAAAAACTATAAGCAAGGAACAAAAATGAGAAAAAAATTATGTCTAAAAATGTAGAAGGATGAGAATATTTGAATTTGAGATGAAAAATAAAGTGGTAGTAAGAATTTTATTAAAATAATATAATTTAATGTGCCCAAACAAGACAGATCACAACGTTATATGTATAGTATTCTTTAATATTGACCATAAAACATAATACAAGCGTCAAAATCAAGGGGTTGGGTTATTACAGATATAGAAAAAGAAAATAAATTATTCACTATGAGATTTGAAAATTGATTTTATGTCCTGCTTCTTAATTAATATCAAATAATTATTTATAATTTATATATAAAAAGCTTAATTTAAGGTTATTTGCACATAATTTAAACAACTCAAAATTTAAGGTTATTTGCACATAATTTAAACAACTCAAATCATAATTTGATATGCTTTATGCCGCACATCACACGAGTACTAATATTAGGTATAATTAAAAGAATAAAGTACACTTATTAACTTGGTATAAATATCCAATATGGGCAAATTTAAATCAGATAATATTGCTATCCACATGGAGACAAAGGCAACAATATCTCAACAACTCCATATTGTGGGTCCCCCACCATCACTTTCTCAATTTTCATGCACTTTCCTTTGTCAATGCCAACACCTCCTACCTACCTAACTCAATGCCATCCCTCTAAATCTAATTTTTTTCTTTTTCCAATTAAGTGGGACCCACAATTTGGATAATATTCTCAATTACACAATTTTCAAGCCTAAATTTCTATCATTATCTTGTGTTTTTAATATTATTATTTATAATGGATATCTTTATCTTGGTCTAATCTCTAAGTGACATTCTTATGGTTTGTTTGGTACTAACTAAGACAAATACCTTCTTATTCTTTTAGTTGTCTTGAATTATTAAAAATGTTTCAGTAAAATCTATTTTTCATTAACAGCTTAAAATGTTCTCCTATTACTTAGAGGCAGAAATTATTTTTCATTAATGCATTTTGTATGATTTTCCATATATTTTTATACGCAATGTAACATGGGAAAATAAATCAGAAAATGATTTTCTATAATAAAACATTTTTTCACAAAAACCAAAAATATTTTTCATGTGAAATATTTTCTTTCATGCTAGACGGATCAATAATGACTTTATATTTTCTTTAGACTGATTTCGTGTTTGTAGATATTGCATTAAAAATTTACTAAACCTCGGACAAGTGTAACATCAAGAAGTATCTTTCACTGTAATTTTGTGCTAGATAGAGTTGGAAATTTCATAACACGACACAAAAATGTTTCATTTTCACTGTATTTATGAAGACTTAATCACAAATGTATAGGTAAGTACTCCTTCATTCTTAACCAGAGGTCTCGGGTTCGAGCCTCTGGGTATGGAGTCGCCTTTGTTAGGGAGTATTTTATCCCTCAATATGGGACTTTCCGGCGCGATCCGGATTTAATCGGGTCCCAATATAGATACCGAACACCGTGTGGGAAACCAAAAATAAAACAAATGTATAGTTGAAGCAACTTTTTCTTTAGGAAATGGAGGTCTACTGTTTTGATGTTTTATAGTAGCAAGTAGGGATGTTCATGCTTCGGTTTGGATCGGTTTTTTCCTAAAAAGAAGCCAAACCAAGTAAGTTGGTTTTTCAAATATTAGAACCAAACCAAACCAATATAGTCGGTTTTTTCTCGATTCCGTTTATGTCGGATTTTGTCGGTTTTTCGATTATTTGTCCGTTTTCTTAAATATAAGACATACACTACCAAACACATATTTCGGCGACCACATTTTCAACGTAACACTATCAAATCAATTGCCCTTTGAGAATTCTATTATTTACCAAGATATATTGATGATAATTGAATCAAATAGTGATGAATAATTTAAGGACTCAACTAAAAATATATTATTTTTAACACGAAATGGATTCTTACACGTAACAAAAGAAAACTACCAATCAAACTAGAATGTAAAGGTAAAGAACTATACTAAAAGTGCTTTAACATTTACCATAAAATTTTTGAAACTTTGTATAAAAATATACATATATATAGGTGTAATAATAAATTTGAAATAGCTACACCTATAGTCGGTTTGGTTCGGTTTTTTTCATTTTTTTTTTATTAAAACCAAAACCAAACCAAATTTGATCGGTTTTTAAAATTCAAAACCAAATCCAAACCAAACCAAAAAGTATCGTTTTTTTGGTCGGTTTGGTTTGGTTTTCGGTTTGGTTCGGTTTGTCGGGTTTTTATGAACATCCCTAGTAGCAAGTTTGTTAAGCTTGTAAAATCATCTTATTTTGAAATATATTTTTTAAAGTACTTTTTGAAAAAGATTTTTTGGTGACAAGCAGTTTGTGTTTGGCTAAATAATTTTCAAAATATTTTTGAGCAACAATTAGTGTTTGGAAAAACTTCTAAAAATTGTTTCTAAGTTTATTTTTCTCAAAAATATTTTTTAACAAAGTACTTTTGGAGAGAAGCTAATCTTTTTACTTCTCAAAAATTGTTTCTCTTCTATTTAAAATTATTTTTTTTACTTCTAAAAGCTTGGCCAAAACATCTTAACTTTGGCTAGAAAAGCACTTTTAACCCAAAAAAAAACTTTGATAGAGCTCAAAGCACGCATAACTGGTCTATCACTAAAAATACGCTTTGAAATTTGAAATTAGTATCTCAATATTTCATTTATGTTCAAGCGGGTACTCACGGCCTATATATATATA
>NW_017675436.1:49683-52563 GCF_001879085.1 Nicotiana attenuata
CTTCCGCAAAGTATATAAATCTGAGATTTTCAGTCATTTTGCACTTCTTCAAAACCCAAAACATAAGAGGCGATTTTTCAAACGATTCTTCTCCTTCAAAACGATTGGTAAGTGATTTCCAACTTATTTTCCTTGCTTCTTAACATCTTTAAACATAATTTCAACTTCAAAACAAAGATTTTAATGGGGGAATTTGGGAATTTAGGGTAGAACTAGGGTTTCAAAATTTGGGGGTTTTGGACCTCAATTTGAGATCCGATTTATATATCTGAGTTCATGGGGGAATGGGTAGTCGGGTTTTGGTTCGAACCTCGGGTTTTGACCACGTGGTCCCGGGGGCATTTTGGGGATTTTTGAACAAACTTTGGGAAATTCACTTTTCACGCATTCAAATTTATTAGATTAGCCTTTGTTGATACACTCAAGTAATTTGTGACTAGATTCGAGCGGTTTGGTGGTGAATTCGAAAGGTAAAGCTATACTAGAGGATTGAGTTGAGTTTGGAGCATTTGAGGTAAGTGTTTGTTCTAACTTTGGCTTGAGGGAATAAGATTAGGATGTTATTTGTTGCTTGCTAAATGTGGAGTACGGTGTATAGGCATGGTGACGGTTATCTACGCACCGGAGTCTAGCATGACCGTAAGTCTTAATTGCTTTAATTCGAATGATGCGACACAACCTTCTTGTTTTTCATATAATGTGAACGGTTGAGGAAAAATTGTGATTGGTAAATTTTGGAGCGTTGGCTCGAACAAGAATGTGATAGTTGAGAAAGAAGTGATTTAAAATAGGATGTGTTGTGATTATTCCCTTGTCGGGACGTGTAGACTATTATTATGTACTCTCCTTGGCCGGGATATTTGGGTTGTTAGCTGTACCCTTGCCGGGTTAAAGTGTTATGTTGACAAATTCCCCTAATGGGGCCTCCTTTACAAAGCCCGACATTTTGAACTATGATATGGGATCGTGTGGCACGTCGTCCACTTATATATTATGAAATGGGATCGTGTGGCACGCCGACCACTTATATATTATGAAATGGGATCGTGTGGCACGCCGTCCACTTATATATCTATTATGAAACGGGATCGTGTGGCGCGCCGACCACTTATATATTATGAAATGGGATCGTGTGGCACGCCGTCCACTTATGAATTAAGAAATGGGATCGTGTGGCGCGCCGACCACTTATATATGAGCTATGGTATTGAGATAGTTTCGTCGTTATATCCGTTGATCTGTATTCGCTGTATTTTCCCCGAGCATGCCCCCTTCCCTTTTTAGTTGATATTCTCTGTTGTTATTTCTGTTGCCTTTGTATATATATACCTGCACAGGTTGTTTTCTTTTGGTAGGTCCTGTCTAGCCTCGTCACTACTTCGCCGGGGTTAGGCCAGGCACTTACCAGCACATGGGGTCGGTTGTGCTGATGCTACACTTCTGTGCTTTTGCACAGATCATAGCACCGGAGCAGGAGCCTTTGGTCAGCAGTAGGAGCGTTGGGAGCTTACTTCAGTCCGGAGATTTCCGAGGTAGCTTGCTGGCATCCGCATGGCCCGGAGTCTCTCTTATCTCTGTCTTTAGTTTGATTTCCCTTGTATCGGATCAGACAGTACTGTATTCTTATTCAGACTTTGTTTTTAGCATTCAGTAGAAGTTCGTGAGTTAGTGACACCAGATCTGGGTAGAGGTGTATCTGAATTTCCGCACTTGGTTTCAGTTATTTATGTATCGAGACTTCCGCTTTTATATTAATTACTTCATTCTTCTTTATACTGTTAATGATGTTGAGAGAAATGTTAAATTAATTGTCTTGCCTAGCTCCTATTAGTAGGCGCCATCACGACTCCCGAGGGTGGGAAATCCGGGTCGTGACAAGTTGGTATCAGAGCACTAGGTTACATAGGTCTCACAACTCACGGACAAACTCGGTAGAGTCTGAGGGATCGGTACAGAGACGTCTGTATTTATCCTCCAGAGGCTACAGAGTTAGGAAAACTTCACTTCTGTTCTTTCTTGTCGTGCGAATCTGTTTCCCCAAATACTGATTGTCTTTCCACTCTGTTCTTCCGCAGATGGCGAGAACACGTGCTTCCTCTTCTACCGCGCAGCAGCCCAAGCCCCCAGCAGCAGCTCCTACGAGGGGCAGAGGGCGAGGCCGAGGCCGTGCCAGAGGCCGAGGTCGGGGCAGAGCTCAGCCCCGAGCAGCAGTCCCAGAGGTGGAGCCTCATGTTGATTATGATGAGGAGGCTCCAGCCCCAGCAGCTCTGGTGGGCCCAGCTCAGGTCCTAGAGGGGTTCATAGCCACCCCAGTTCTTCAGGACGCTCTGGTCAGATTGGTAGGCTTTGTGGAGAGCGTCACTAGAGCGGGTTTGCTTCCAGTAGCACCAGCCACTTCTTAGGCTGGAGGAGGGGTTCAGACTCCTGCTACACGTACTCCGGAGCAGGTAGCTCCCCAGGCACAGGTTCCCGTGGTTCAGTCAGCGGTGGCAGTTCAGCCGGGTATTGTGACTCAGACCGGCAATGGGGCGGCTATGTCCTCATATGCTTTGTGGAGGCTTGATAGGTTCTCCAAGCTCTTCACCACCACATTCAGCGGTGATTCTTCAGAGGATCCACAGGATTTCTTATTCAGCTTCCATGAGATCCTCAGGACTATGGGCATTGTGGAAACCAATGGGGTCGACTTCGCCACCTTTCGGCTTGCAGGGTCCGCCAAGACTTGGTGGAGGGACTATTGTTTATCTAGACCAGCAGGGTCGCCAGCACTGACTTGGGACCAGTTTGCAGAGTTGTTTTTGGAGAAGTTTCTCCCAGTTACTCAGCGAGATGCTCTTCGCAGGCAGTTCGAGCGCCTCCAGCGGGGCACTATAACAGTCA
>NW_017675436.1:61549-63485 GCF_001879085.1 Nicotiana attenuata
TTACAAGTGGCGTTAGGGTTGACAAGAAGAGAGATAAGTAAAGTTAGGTTGAGGGTTGATAAATATGGTGATAAGAAATAAAAATGGACTACCCGTTAATTTGTGGAGTTAATTTATTACTCTGAAACATAATTTTTGTATTAAGCTAATAATGTAAAAAAAAGTGCTAATTATGAAATAAACTAAAAGTGATTCTATTTTTCTAAATAATTTTAAGAAAAGGATCAAGCGTGTAAAAAACTCTTTTGCGAAATATTCAATCGCACTTATTTATGGACTAGTAAAACATGATTTGACAGAGACCTTGACTAAAGAAGAAAATTTAAAGCAATATCTTTTATAAAAAGATCATGATCAAAATATAGTCATCCCAGTGTAGTATAATGTGTTTTTTAGTCTCTTATCGTCTAATATTAATTGTTCTTTCAATTTCACTGGCAGGAACATAGACATTACTGTAATACCATTCATGTATTGACTATTAGTGAAGTGTAACGAAATATACTTTTACTCGTTCTATTTTATGTATTCTGTACTATTATTATTATTATTTTCTTATTAGACTGGAAAGAAAAATGATACCTTTTTAGATTTGGAAACAATTTCAACTTTATTTTAATTTTACTCCTAATATCATGATTGATGGATTAATATATGCAGCGGAAGCAATCCCAGTATCCAAATCACATGTAATCTAGACAACTAGCATAAACGGGATTTCACGGGTTACCTCTTGAAGCGTGAGCAAACTCCTTTATCACGTGAGCCTCCAATTCTACAGCAACTCAATGAATTCTCCACACCCCGCACGATCACGATCTCCGAACGTTCCACGGTCTTCTACTGTGTTACCCAAATAATACCCGGAAATAGTAATTTCGTGTGGGCGAAATTTCTAAGGAAAATGGGCTGAAATTCGGCCACCATGTTCTCCCCTTTCTGGGTGGAAAACCTTATGTATTTATAGCACAAGTTTTAAGGGTTAAAACCCTTTTCCAAAACCTGTTGGGTTTTCTTTTCCACCAGAAAAAGGATTCCTTTATTTTGTATTATTTAGGCACAGCAGGGACCACAGAATTTAATTAACAAGGCTTCCAATTATGGAATTAATTTATAATTTTCGAAATTAATATCCACCATAATTAATTACGAATTATTCCACTAAAAATTCGTAATTGCACTCCTTATTCAATTTCGAAATTCATCCATTAAATCTTATTTAACTCCCCATGTTAAGATTCAGATACTAATCAATTAAATTAAATTACTGACGATTTAATTTATTGATTATTTCCTTTAGACTTTAGCTTAACTTATTTCATGTTTCGGATACAAAATCCACCGGTCGGGTTTACACATGAAAACTTATAAGCTTTCATAAAGGTGTATCATCAATCTCTAAACCGAGACATGGATTCCATCAACTAACTATTACTTTGCCAATGTACATTATTATTATCCAATTTACCAGGCATATTGACCCACGAAAGAATCTCGCCTTTTAATTAAATCAAAACAATAATAATATACACAGCTAATAATAATTATATCAAGATTAAGAGTATAAGTACATTTAATGGCTAGAGAGTTTATTTTATTAAGTCAGTACAAAATACTTATCTCTACTTGGTCCGTTCAATACATACAAAATGTACTAGCACAAGAAGTTGGAATTAAACCATTCCCATAATCAAGATAAATTATATTTAATCTTGTGCTACAATCATTCCTGATGGTTTGTCCAATTCTATCATTAGATTGTGAACTCAAATTTTATACTTATAAGAACCGATGATTTAATCTTCCGTGTATAAGCTAATCTCTATACACTAAATCATCTACTATATAAGCAAAGGACACCGACTAATATATGATCTATTAAAACTTTATTAAAATTGAATGAACAATATTATCATAATAAATACTATATCTAAAC
>NW_017675436.1:66230-67297 GCF_001879085.1 Nicotiana attenuata
GTCGGTTGTGCTGATGCTACGCTTCTGTGCTTTTTGCACAGATCATAGTACCGGAGCAGGAGCCTTTGGTCAGCAGTAGGAGTGTTGGGAGCCTACTTCAGTCCGGAGATTCCCGAGGTAGCTTGCTGGCGTCCGCATGGCCCGGAGTCTCTCTTATCTCTGTCTTTCGTTTGATTTCCCTTGTATCGGATCAGACAGTACTGTATTCTTATTCAGACTTTGTTTTTAGCATTCAATAGAAGTTCGTGAGTTAGTGACACCAGATCTGGGTAGAGGTGTATTTGAAATTCCGCACTTGGTTTCTGTTATTTATGTTTCGAGACTTCCGCTTTTATATTAATTGCCTCATTCTTCTTTATACTGTTAATGATGTTGAGAGAAATGTTAAATTAATTGGCTTGCCTAGCTCCTATTAGTAGGCGCCATCACGACTCCTAAGGGTGGAAAATCCGGGTCGTGACAAAGAAATCTACCTTTTAGCATTAATTAGCAATGGAATTGACCATATTAACCTTCAAGTAACTGGTTTTACCTCTATTTTTATACTTATATACGTAGTATATTAAATTTAATTATTCATTGTGTTGTATAATTATTAAAAACATGCTGAATAATGATGGTATATATGAATATATTACTAGTATATCTTAATGGAATATATAGATTATATTATACTTGTGGATAACTATCATATACAACGTATTTTATTGGTATAATATGAAGCTTATAATATAATATTATTGGTATAGTATTTGTATTATTTGGCTATACGTAGTATATAATTCTTTTAACATTAGTTTTTTAATGCATGAACATTTACGATGTATATTCAGCATATATTAAATTTAATAAGTCAATTAACTGTATATTTATTGAATTATTTTATATATTCAGTGTATATATACCTCATATATACTACCTCAAGGATAAACCACTGCCACCGCAACTCCATCATACACAACCTTCAATGGCTTAGGGTTGCAAGAAGAGAGATAAGAAATTAGGTTGAGGGTTGATAAATATGGTGATAAGAATAAAAATGGATCCCGTAATTTGTGGAGTTAATT
>NW_017675437.1:0-28109 GCF_001879085.1 Nicotiana attenuata
GGGTGAGTTTCACCAAAGTGGGAGAGTTTGGACTGATTTGGGAATTTTAGTGATTGGTGATTTGGGCCTACGGATTAATTTCGAGTATGGGCTATTAGGCAGCAGGAGATTTTGATATAACATAAAGGAGCTACTAGAAATGGAGAAGGATACAACCTAACTTTGAATAGGAAGTATGTTGCCCCGCACTTAACTGATGTCCACGAGGGGTGAATGGGCTCATGCTGCTAGAGAGTGGCAAGGGATCATTAGTGATTGCAAAGGGAGTTTCTCGTGGCACATTGTACAGGAAAAATGCGGAACTATGCCAAGGTGAATTGAACACGGGACAAGATGAGATTTCTGTAGATTTGTGGCACAAAATGATGGATCAAATGAGCGGGAAGGGAATGCAGATTCTTGGCAGGAAATTACTCATTTCTATGCCAAAGGCACAACGTTAAAACCTTATGACTACTATTTATTTGGTAAGAAACATAGAGTCTCATTTCAGACATCGTCTGAAAGAAAATTGAATATACTTTATTTGGTATATTATGATGTTTGTGGTCTAATGGAAATTGAATCGATGGGCGGTAACAATATTTTGTANGTGTGGACCAACAAGGAGGTGTCCTACTTGCATCTGAAGGTGTTCGGTTGCAGAGCTTTTGCACATGTACCAAAGGAGAAAAGAACAAGCTGGATGATAAATCCGTTCCCTCCATATTCATTGGATATAGAGATGAAGAGTTTGGGTACAAATTGTGAGATCCTGTAAAGTAGAAGTTCATCATAAGTAGAGATGCAGTCTTCCGAGAAAGTGAAGTTGGAACGGATGATGATATGCTAGAGAAGGCCAAGAATGGTATAATTCCTAACCTTGTTACTATTCCTTCTACTTCTATTAATCCCTCAAGTGCAGAAAGTAGGACCGACGAGGTTGCCAAGCAGGGGGAGCAACCTGATGAGGTTATTGAGCAGGAGGAGCAACTTGATAATGGTGTCGAGCAAGTTGAGCACCCCGCTCAGGGAAAAGAACAACCTCAACCTCTAAAGAGATCAGAAAGGACAAAGGTAGAGTCATGCAGGTACCCTTCCATAGAGTATATCCTCATCAATGATGAGGGGAGCCAGGTAGTCTTAAGGAGGTGCTTTCCCATACAGAAAAGAACCAGTGGATGAAATCCATGCCAGAAGAGATGGAATCTCTACAGAAAAATGGCACGTACAAGCTGGTTGAACTTCCAAAGGGTAAAAGACCACTCAAATGTATGTGGGTCTTTAAACTCAAGAAAGTTGGAAACAAAAAGCTTGCCAGATACAAAGCTCGATTGGTGGTTAAAGGCTTCGAATTGAAGAAAGGTATTGATTTTGACCAAATTTTCTCACATGTTGTCAAAATGCCTTCTATTCGAACAATTTTGAGCTTAACAGCTAGCCTAAATCTTGAAGTGGAGCAGTTGGATGTGAAAAAACTGCATTTTTCATGGAGATTTAGAAGAGCAGCTTTATATGGAGCAGCTAGAAAGATTTGAAGTAGCAGGAAAGAAACACATGGTGTGCAAATTGAATAAGAGTCTTTATGGATTGAAGCAGGCACCAAGGCAGTGGTACATGAAGTTTGACTCATTCATGAAAAGTCAAACTTACATAAAGACTTATTCTGATCCATGTGTATACTTCAAAAGAGTTTTTGACAACAATTTTATTATTTTGTTATTGTATGTGGATGACATGTTAATTGTAGGAAAAGACAAGGAGTTGATTGCAAATTTGAAGGGAGATTTGTCCAAGTCATTTGATATGAAGGACTTGGACCCATCACAACAAATTCTGGCGATGAAGATAGTTCGAGAGCGGACAAGCAGAAAGTTGTGGCTATCTCAGGAAATGTACATTGAACGCGTATTACAATGCTTCAATATGAAAATTGCTAAGCTAGTCAGCACACCTCTTGCTGGTCATTTGAAGTTGAGCAAGAAGATGTGTCCTACAACAGTGGAGGAGAACAGGAACATGGCTAAAGTTCCTTATTGTTCAGCAGTCGGAAGCTTGATGTATGCAATGGTGTGAACCATACCTGACATTGCTCATGTAGTTGGTGTTGTTAGCAGATTCCTTGAAAATCCTGGGAAGGAACATTTGGAAGCAGTCAAGTGGATACTCAGGTACCTAAGAGGTACTGTAGGATATTGCTTATGTTTTGGAGGATCTGATCCAATCTTGAAGTGCTACATGGATGCTGATGTGGCAGGTGATCTTGATAATCGTAAATCTACTACAGAATACCTATTCACATTTTCAGGGGGACCTATATCATGGCATTCAAAGTTGCAGAAGTGTTGCACTATCTAGAACTAAAGCAGAGTATATTGCCGCTACTGAAGCTGACAAGGAGATGGTTTGGCTGAAACGGTTCCTTCGAGAGCTTGGACTATATCAAAATGAGTATGTCATCTATTGTGATAGTCAAAGTGCAATAGACATGTGCAAAAATACCATGTATCATGCAAGGACGAAACATATCGATGTGAGATATCACTGAATTCGAGAAAGAATAGAGAATGGATCTATACAGGTCAAGAAGATCCATACAAGTGAAAATCCTTCGGATATGCTGACCAAGTTGGTACCAAGCGACAAGTTCGAGCTATGCAAAGAACTTGTTGGCATGCACTCAAACTAGAATGCAGTGCTACCTCATATAGATGAATAAGACTGGAGGGGGAGATTGATGGGTCCATCTCATTCGAAAGTCAAAGTAATAGGCATGTGCCAAAGAAAAATATTTGGCTAAAAATTTCTTTGGGTTGGCAACATTTTTGAATTGTTGACACTGAAGAAAAAGAAGGAAAAGTGTGTGCAAATTATCAAATATAGTAGGTTTCAGAGAGTGAGGATTAGGCTTTAAAAGGAGAGCTTTGGGTCTCATTTATACACAACAACAAAGAGAAAGAAAGAGTGAGGTTTCACAGACAGGGTATAATTAAATAGTCCGTGAGAAAAATAGAGAGTGAGCGATATTGTAGTGAGGTGGGAATATCAAAAAAGGGTTATTGCTTCTGTGTATTGTAGTGGTCTTTGGAGTATTTTACTCGGACCTACAAAGTGTAAAATTTCTTGCTATAGTAATCTCAGTTGCTTCTTTCGGGGCCGTGGTTTTTTTCCTTATTCAAAAGGTTTTCCACGTAATAATCTTGTTGTCGTTGTTATTCTTTTATTCTTGTTAATTACCGTATCTCGGTGCTACGTTATTATTCCACTTTTATTACCGTGAATATTATTTTTATAGGGGTTTATTCCCAACAATAAAATCTTATTTTTTTGGTGAAAGAAATTTTTGTATTGATCACCAGTGTCAAATACAACGCTAATAACTATTTATCCCTCCCTAATATAGTGTATCATTCAAATATAATGTGTTTCTCTAAGTATACAGTCCTTTATCCAGGCTATTTCCCTTCCTGTTTGATTTGAGCACATACAGTTCCCGGTCGAGATACCCTTTGGATCCACAAAGCTTCATTCCTTTTATTATATTTATATATAGAAGCCTTAAATTTATATTTATATGTTTGGCTGTTGAGAAAATTGCTTAGGAGTTTTGCAAGATGATATTTTTGTGGAGTAAATAGATGAAAACCCCACAATTTGACACTTCCTTCCTCTCTATGCTATATGAGTGTATACGGTAGAAATCGGGGCTACCCGATTCTACTATTTAATCGAAACAAGAACGTTGCATTGAAAAGCTAAGGCAATGAGTTCGAGATCGAAGTCTCTTTTGAGATCGAGGTCGGTATTAATCGAAGTTAGGGAAGATAGACTTCGAGTAACTTCGGGGATAGCTAGGTAACGGAAGGGGCGGGATATCCGTGGTTGGTCGAGAATCGTGGATTGAATCTCGAACAGAACAAATCAGAAGCGGTTAATTAGTTGTTCATACAATTTCCTTCTGTAATTAGAGACGTACCATAATTAGGTTTCCTCTGCTATATGAAGAGGAGTTCCAGTCACTTGTAGGCAGGATGATTCAATGAAACATAAGCAATAGAGCTCTTCTTTTCTGACCAGTATTCTTGTTCATCAATTTATCCAATCTTTACTGTTCTCATACTGTTAACATCTCGAGGGTACCACAATCCAAGGCTGAAGCTTTGATTGCACACTGTTTTGGGTTATTTACAGTTCAGTTCTACCACTTATTTTCTTACTTATCAAATGGTATTTGGTGAAATCACATATCCTTAAAACCACATTATAAATTTAATTTTTATCCGATTTTTAGGGTAAAGAGTTTGGCGCCCACCGTGGGGCTAAGGATAATAGTGATTGCCTATTATTAATCCTCATAACACACAATGCTTTTACGCTTGTTCTTGTAAGTGACTTTGATTTCAGGAATCTACATGTCAAACTCTCAAGCAACGCCCACTCCCACAGGTACCAGCCTTGGTCTTCATGGAGAAAACGGTAATGTAGCCGCCCCAGGGATCAAAATGCCTCAGGTGGGCCACGAGGGAGTACCAATCGCGTATCTAGTCGATGTAAGTTCACATATTGCTCTAAACGCGAACCTTGGTGCGGACCCTGAAGGTAGTATATGCAAAGAAAGCCGATCTGGTGGTCGAGGTTCACGGGCGGAGGAGATGGAGGAGTCAGTCTCCAAATGATATTCGAGATGCCATAGGCTCAACAAGCCGCTATTGCATAGCTACAAAATCAGCATCGAACAACGAGCGGGGTTGAACAAGAGGCAGCCCACCAGGCCAAGCCAGTACCAGAAAGGTCAAATACAAGTAAATCAGGGACTGACCCCACAATATTAAAGATGCTCGAGGAGCTCACAAATGAATTGAACCGGGAGAGAAGAAGATTG
This sequence comes from Nicotiana attenuata, assembly GCF_001879085.1. Lineage (NCBI taxonomy): Eukaryota > Viridiplantae > Streptophyta > Magnoliopsida > Solanales > Solanaceae > Nicotiana > Nicotiana attenuata. Next base: position 4,862 of record NW_017675437.1, read on the forward strand.
AGGAAAACGACAAAAGGGTAGAAGTGCAAAACTCCCGAGTTGATCAAATTCTGGGGGAACCATCGATATTGGAAGGAGTAGATCCTAAAAAGTTCGTGCAAAGACCCTTCCCCCCTAGTGCGGCTCCGAAGCAAATCCCCAAGAAGTTACGTATGTCCAAGATCCCCAAGTATGACGGCACAACCAATCCGAATGAACACGTCACCTCGTATATGTGCGCCATCAAAGGAAATGACTTGGGAGATGACGAAATTGAATCCGTACTGTTGAAAAAGTTCGGGGAGACTCTATAAAAGGGTGCCTTGATATGGTATCATAATTTACCCCATAACTCTATTGATTCGTTTGCTATGCTTGCATATTCTTTTGTAAAGGCACACGCCGGAGCCATTAAAATTGCAACAAGGAAGTCGGACCTTTTCAAGGTAAGGCAGAAAAGTAACGAGACGCTTTCGTATAACGATTCCAAGCGGAGAGAATGGATTTTCCTCCGATCACCGATGACTGGGCTGTTCAAGATTTCACCCATGGTCTCAATACTCGGAGTTCCATAACTTCACAGCAGTTGAAGCAAAGTTTAATCGAGTACCCGGCTGTCACTTGGGTCGACGTACATAATCGATATCAGTCAAAGATCATGATCGAGGACGATCAACTCGGGACTCCTTCAGGGTCCGTTTAGCCTAGCAAGCCCATGGATAGTGTTTGTCCGAAACAGGGGCAAGAAAATTTGTTCAATCTGCAGGGACCCTCCCATGAAGAAAGCATGGTTCAGGGGCAAGAAAGTATGTTCGGGATCCTCCAAGAAGAGAACATGGCCAAGGTTTACCATCGATTTCCTCTTCAACCACATTACAATAAGCATGCTGATCACGAACTTGGATATGCACAGGGTCGACATAAGTCTTGTCCGGATGGTGTAACATTGATGCCAGAGTAGCCAAGGCGTCAGTAATCTCATTATGAATCCTTGGAATATGTCTGAATTCTACTGACCTGAACCGTTGACAAAGATCGTGCAGACACTGTCGGTACGGTATGAGCTTTAAGTCTCGAGTCTCCCATTTTCCTTGAATCTGGTGAACCAACAAATTTGTATCTCCCAGAACCAATATCTCTTGGACTCCCATATCTACAGCTAACCTCAAACCCAAAATGCATGCTTCGTATTCCGCCATGTTGTTGGTGTAATAAAATTGAAGCTGGGCTGTTACAGGGTAGTGTTACCCTATTTCAGAAATGAGTACAGCTCCTATTTCGACACCTTTAATGTTAGCAGCTCCATCAAAGAAGAGTTTCCAAACTGGCTTTTCATCATGGTCCATCTCGTCAACATACATCACTTCTTCATCAGGAAAATAAGTCTTCAGTGGCTCGTATTCTTCATCCACCGGATTCTCATCCAAGTGGTCGGCCAAGGCTTGGGCTTTCATCGCGGTCCGGGTCACATAGATGATGTCAAACTCTGTGAGTAAAATCTGCCACTTTGCAAGTCTTCCTGTGGGCATAGGCTTTTGAAAGATGTACTTTAGAGGATCCATGCGAGAAATGAGGTAAGTAGTGTAGGACGAGATAATGCTTCAACTTTTGTGCCACCTAAGTCAGGGCGCAACATGTCCTCTCGAGAAAAGTGTACTTAACCTCATAGGGATGAACTTCTTACTGAGATAGTAGATTGCTTGCTCTTCTTTCCCGTGATGTTGTGTTGACCAAATACATAGCCAAACAAATTATCCAGGACTATCAAATAGAGAATTAAAGGTCTCCCAGGCTCTGGTGGGACCAGCACAGGTGGGTTCAACATGTACCTCTTAATCTTATCAAACGCTTCTTGACACTCGTCAGTCCACTTGACTGCAACATTCTTCTTCAGCAGCTTAAAGATGGGTTCACATGTTGTCCTGAGCTGAGCGATAAACCTGCTGATGTAATTTAACCTTCCGAGCAAGCTCATCACCTCAGTTTTGTTCTTTGGCGGCGGTAACTCCTGGATGGCTTTGATCTTTGACGGATCCAACTCAATACTGCGTCTACTAACCAAGAATCCCAGCAGTTTCTGGGAGGGCACACCAAATGCACATTTTGCAGGGTTGAGCTTGAGGTTGTACCTTTGGAGCCTTTGGAAAAACTTTCTCAAATCCTTGACATGGTCGGACTGCTTCTTTGACTTTATGATCACATCATCTACATAAACCTCAATCTCCTTGTGTATCATGTCATGAAATATGGTAGTCATTGCCCTCATGTAAGTTTCCCTAACATTCTTCAAACCGAATGGCATTACCCGGTAGCAGTATGTTCCCCATGGCGTGATGAACGCTGTCTTTTCTGCATCTTCCTCATCCATCAAGATCTGGTGATATCCCGCGTGGCAATCCATAAAAGACCCAATCTCATGCTTGGCACAATTGTCGATCAGAATGTGGATGTTCGGCAATGGAAAATCATCCTTTGGGCTTGCCTTGTTACTATCACGGTAATAAACACATACCCTGGTCTTACCATCCTTCTTTGATACTGTCACAACATTAGCTAACCAAGTGGGATATCAAGTGACCCGAATGACCTTTGCATCAAGCTGCTTTGTCATTTCTTCTTTGATCTTCACACTCATGTCAGTCTTGAACTTTCTTAACTTTTGCTTGACAGGAGGGAATGCCGGATCAGTTGGCAATTTGTGAACTACCTAATTAGTACTCAAGCCCGGCATATCATCATTGACCATGCAAAGACATTTTTGTACTCAAAAAATGCTTTGATTATTTTTTCCTTAACTTGTGGTTCCAGATGCACACTTATCTTGGTTTCCCTAACATTATCCTGTTCTCCTAAATTGGTTGCTTCAGTTTCATTCAAATTAGGCTTTGGTTTTTCTTCAAAGTGTTTTAGCTCTTTACTGATTTCCTCAAATACTGCTTCTTCATCATATTCTATCTCATCATCATACTCAACTTCTTGGATTATTATTTCAGAATTAGATTGGCTTTTAAGACTTGGCTAAAAATTCCTCATGCATGTCATGTCATTGCAACCAACATAAAAAGAACTGTACCAAAGAAAAACAAAATGAAACCCTATTAAGAATAACTGAAAACGGAAAATCGCATTTCATTGGAAACAAAAGGATAGAAGGGTTTGAACATCAAAACAAGCAAAAATAAAAATCTAGATTACAACCCTGGAATAACCCAGATAACAGAAAGGAAAACAAAGCAAACTACCAAAACTCCTTCCTGGTGGGGAGAGGAGTAGCTTCCCAATTGCTAAGCTTCACATTTGGCCCAACGAACTGCACATCTGCTTTACTAGAACCTTCGCCAACCTCTACCATATTAACCTCATCGAACAGACTCTGGAACCTCTTGATCAGCTCTTCATCAACATCGACCACAGGTTTTGGCACTGATGAGGTTGGAGGTTTTTCGGCCCCTGGCTTGACAAAAGACTTAGAGATGTATGGAACAGGCTTGGGGAGTGACCATACCTTCTGTTTCAGATTTTTAACCCTTTTCACATTCTTCTCTGTGGGCATGAATCCCAAACCAAATGTACCAAGATTTCCACTAGGGCGCACCGGATGCACAATACCCTGCAGAGATGAGCCCAGACCCTTACCCGGCACAAAACCATTCTTTAACATTTCATTTGCTACCATGACAGATGTGGAGGATAACATAGGACCCGGAATGCATTTTCCTTCGGGAACCTTCTCAACAGACACGGTTTCGAAAGTTTGATAGACCCAAGGTCCCTTATCATCTTCAGCCTCAATAAACGGAACAATTGTGTCATTAAAGGTTAATAAGTCCTCATCACCGTGCACAACTATTTCCTGCCTGTCCCATTCAAACTTCACCATTTGATGCAGAGATGATGGGACTACCTTAGCAGCATATATCCAAGGCCTGCCCAACAACAGATTGTAGGAGACAACCACATCTAACACTTGGAATTCCATAGTGAATTCAATTGGCCCTATTGTCAGTTCGAGCATTATATTGCCAATAGAATCCTTCCCCCCCCCCCCTCAAAACCTCGAACACATATACTGTTCTTGTGGATCCTTTCAGTACCGATTTTCAACTTATGTAGAATGGAGAGTGGGCAAATATTTGCGCTGGAACCATTATCAACCAATACCCTCGAGACCACCGAATCCTCACACTTCACTGTGAGATAAAGAGCTCGGTTGTGTGCTGTACCATCCAGGGGAAGTTCATCATCCGAGAAAGTGATCCTGTTTGCTACGAAGATCTTGCTAGCTACCTTTTCCAAGTGATTCACTGTGATCTTATCAGGAACATGTGCCTCATTCAAAATCTTCATCAGGGCTCTGCGATGTTCATCTGAATGTATCAGCAAAGACAAAAGAGAAATATGAGCTGGTGTTTTCCTAAACTGCTCCACAGTGGAATAGTCTTACACTTTCATCTTTTTCAAGAACTCGTCAGCCTCTTCTTCGGTGACTGATTTCTTTACTGGTATTTGGCTATCCTTGAATGGCCTGGCTTTCCTTAATTCTTCTGGGGTTAAACATCTCCCAGAACGAGTCAATCCTCCAATTTTGTTAACTTCTTCCTCCACCTCTTTTCCTTTGTATGTCACTATCACTTGTTTGTAATTCCATGGAACGGCCTTGGTGTCCACCACTGGCAGCTGGGTCACTGGTTTGATGACAATAGGGGTAATAGGAGCCCCCTTACAACTATTACAGGCTTACTTGGGACACCTGGCACTACCACTTTTGGATTTTCCTGACTTGCCCCAATATCTTTCGAAGTCCCTTTCACGACCAACACCGGTGGCTTCAAATTAAGCGAGCTCAGTTTCTCTGCCGCCTCTTCAATTGTCAAGGGCGTTGCTCTGGTAGAGTATAGAGCTTTAACCAAATTACTTTCACTGGCCTGAATTATCATGACGGATTTGGAAGACTTCTTGGGCTCCCCATCCTTGTGAACTATTTCAATCATATACGTCTCTTCATGGGCTGGCAAAGGGTTTTGGCTGATGTTCGGCGTGTCTGGGGTTTGGACTACAATTTGGTTTGTATCAATGAGCTCCTGGATTGCCCTTTTCAAATGCCAGCACTTCTCTATATCACGCCCTGGAGCATCCGAACACTAGGCGCATCTGAGGGAGTAATCAAGTTTCTTTGGAGGGGTATTTGGTATCTTTGACTCAATCGGCCTCAAGACGTCCAACTAGCTCAACCTTTGAAACAAACTGGCATAGGACTCTCCAAGCAAGGTGAAAGTTTGTTTCCGCTACTGCCTTTCTCTTTTATACTCCGGCCTTGGTCAAAAATTTGAACCAGTAGGGTTTTGGTAGGGTTGTGGAGGTGGATAGGTATTTTGTGGAGCTGGAGCATGCCATTGTGGGTAAGGAGGAGGTTGAGCATATGACTATGCATGGTGAACATGGTATTGGGGTGGTCTGGCTGAGTATTGGGGGTTTTGCGGGGGAAAGTAATGTTGGGGTGGATTATATGGAGCTTGGGTGTAGGTTTGAGGTCGGGGTCGAGGATGGGTGTACTGATAAGGTGAACCCCTCTGGCCATGCCATGGTCCGGAGACAACCATGGCGACATCGTCCTTCTTCTTCTTGCCTAGCAAACTTCCGGTACCACTCTGGATTGCTTGTGTGGTTGCTTTTATAGCGGAGTAGCTCATGATCTTGCTCGACTTGAGCCCCTCTTCCACCATTTCTCCCATCTTTACCACATCATTGAAAGACTTAACAATGGCTGAGATCAAATGGCCATAGTAAGTAGGCTCCAGGGCTTGAAGAAAGTATTCAACCATCTCGTCTTCTTCCATCGGAGGATTGACTCGTGCAGCTTGCTCCCTCTATCAGAACCTATATTCTCTAAAGCTTTCATTGCTTCCACCTTGGTCAGAGATACGCGGTCTGGAACAATGTTTATATTGAACTGAAAGTGCCGGGTGAAGGCCTGAGCCATATCGTCCCATGTATACCGCCTGCTGGCGTCCTAGCGGGTGTACCATTCTAAAGCTGCCCCACTCAGACTCTGGCTGAAGTATGCCATCTGTAATTCGTCTTTTCCCCCGGCGCCTCTCATTTTACTGCAGTAACCTCTCAGATGAGCTACAAGATCCCCATGTCTGTCATACAAGTCAAAATTTGGCATCTTTAACCCGATAGGCAGTTGGACATCGGGGAACAAACATAAACCCTTATAAGCCACACTCACCTAATTTCCTAAGCCTTGCATATTTCTCAATGATTGCTCCATTCTTTATACCTTCCTACACATCTCCTCTTGCTCCGTGTTGTTGGGTAGTTTCTCAGTTTCAACATGAGGCTCAAAGTGGGGAGTGTAGGAGTAAGGATCCGGGATTTTGAAGGTGGGCTCTGGGGCATAGTATTGGGTATCTGGAGCTGGGAATGCGGGCTCACTAGAGGATCGGCAGAGGGTAGCTTGCGGAGGGGGTACAAAAATAGGAGCAGATGACGGAGCAGGGTATGAGGTTAGTTTGGCTGGTGGAGCATGGAAAATTTGGGCCGAAGTGCCAAGGTAATTGTGGTAAGGGGTGAAGCCTGGTGCGTGTCGTGGGGAAAGATCAACGCTATTAGCATCTAGGCTTGGGACAGTGGCGGAATGGAAGCAGGGTTTTCTTCGCAGTTGGTAGGGAATGAAGATGGAGGGTGTCCCTTAATCCAGGCCTGATACATTTCCGCCATCTGATGCCTCAGCCTTCAAACTTCCTCTTTCAGTTCTGACTCTGATTCAACAATTTCCCTTAGTGGGTCTACAACTCCTGTGTCTGTTTCTTTGCTAGTTATGACTATCTGGCACTTTGACCGGGTGTTGTATAGATGACTTGCCAGGATGCCAACAAACTAACCACCTTCCTATTATTAAATAAAGATAACAGAGGACAACAACACAAAACCACCATGTTAGCGTTAGGGCATTTATCAGATAATAATATCACATTACATGCAATGCAGCTAGCAACAATTAGCGGTTTTACAATGGCTTTGAGGTTCGCAGGGTCATATGGCATAATCCCAATTTGCTCATTTCAATCCTTGCTTCTCTTTCTTTTCTAGCACCTCTTATCCCACATCAATTTCTTCCCACCTCTTATCACTCTCTTCTTTTGTTTTTTTAAATGATTTGATCGAACCCGATGTAGGTTGCCTACGTATCATGTCCCTCATGAATCAGACCAAGTGTAGTTCTGGAAAAGTGATGGAAAATAAACTAAAACTTTTTGGATTTTTTTTCATTTAAAAACTTTTTGATATTAAAATACAATGGGAAGTACGATAATGAAAGACCCGACAGACGCAACTACACTACGACAGACTCTGACACTACCTAAAGGACTCAGTACTCCTAGACTAGACACGAAAGTAAAAGACAGCATAAGACAATCTCAAAACACCTAAATAGAATGACTCCTGAAGCTACTCCCGAATGCGACGATCCTGGCTGGGACGGGTCCGATGAAGATCCGGTTGGCCCCGTCAGTCCTGTCGAATCTAAACTCTATATTATACCCTGCAAAGACACCTCGAAACTAGGAATGAGAATCCTGGAATGCGCGCCTGCATCTGGAAGGCTGACTCTAGTAAGGTACTCACGGTGCTGTCCCATGTTCTCTACCAACCCTGCCAACTGCGATCTCATGACTGAAGTGTAGCTCGAACCCTAACCCTCTCTGCTGCGTGGGCCTCCTCTACCTGGGTAAATCGATCCATCAACTATCTGAGCAATATCCGGGAGGTGGCCTCCTCGTCAAATACTCCTCTAACACGTCGGGGCAATGGCCTGGTAACCCCCCGATGAGCAGATTGTAGCCATATGAAGTACTCATGGGTATACCTAGGTGAATGCGGGTCAGCTGCTAAAGTATCTCTGCCCATCTTCATCGCGTGACATCAATAGCTCTGAATGTCAACCTCTTGTGAGCCATAGTATCAAACTCATACAAGATGGTGATATCATAGTCATTGAATAGCTCCAACCACCTTCTCTGCCTCAAATTGAGATCCTTTTATTTGAACAAATACTGCAAGCTTCAATGATCTGTGAATACCTCACACGATATGCCGTAATGATAGTGCCTCAAAATCATCATCGCATGAACAATGGCTGCCAACTCTAAGTCATGAATAGGGTAATTCTTCTCATGAACCTTTAACTGCCACGATGCATATGCAATCACCCTACTATCCTATATCAATACTGCACCGAGCCCAATACGAGATGCGTCACAATACACCGTGTAAGGTCCTGAACATGTGGACAACACCAACATTGGCATCGTAGTCAAAGTAGTCTTGAGCTTCTAAAATCTCGCCTCACACTCGTCTGACCATCTGAACGGGGCACCCTTCTGGGTCAACCTGGTCAATGGAGCTGCTATAGATGAAAACCATTTCACAAACCAACGGTAATAACCCACCAAACTCAAGAAACTCCGGATCTCCGTAGCTGAAGTGGGTCTAGGCAAGTTATGAACTGCCTCAATCTTCTTAGGATCCACCTAAATTCCCTATGCCAATACGACGTGCCCCAAGAAAGTGACTAAGTCCAACCAAAACTCGCACTTTGAAAACTTGGCATATAACTATTTATCTCTCAGTGTCTGAAGTACGATCCGAAGATGCTGCTCGTGCTCCTCCCGACTGCGGGAGTATATCAAGATATCATCAATAAACACAATCACAAAGGAATCCAATTAGGGCTTGAACACCAGGTTCATCAAATCCATAAATGTTGCTGGGACATTTGTCAGCCCAAATGACATCACTAGAAACTCATAATGCTCATACTGAGTCCGAAAAGATATCTTAGGGACATCAGATGCCCTGATCCTCAACTGATTGTAGCCAGACCTCAAATCAATCTTCGAAAACACCTTGGCGCCTTGAAGCTGATCAAATAAGTCATCAATCATCGGCACTGGATACTTGTTCTTGATGGTAACTTTGTTCAACTGCCGGTAATCTATGCACATCCCCATCGATCCACCTATCTTCTTTACAAACAACACGGGCGCACCCCAGGGCAAGACACTAGGTCTAATGAAGCCCTTATCAAGTAAATCTTGCAACTGCTCCTTCAATTCTTTCAAATCTGGCGGGGCCATACAGTATGGCGGAATTGAATAGGCTGAGTGCCCGGAGCCAAATCAATACAGAAGTCAATATCTCTGTCGGGTGGCATCCTCGGCAGATCTGCACAAAATACCTCTGGAAACTCACGAACAACTGGTACTGAATCTATGGAAGGAACCTCCGCACTAGAATCACAGACATAAGCCAAATAATCTAAACACCTCTTCTCGACCATATGTCGAGCCTTTATATAAGAGATAACCCTACTGGTAGAATGGCGAGGAGTCCCCTCCATTCTAATCGAGGCAACCCCAGTAAGGGTAAGGTCACCGTCTTGGCGTGACAATCTAATATAGCATGATAAGGTGAAAGCCAGTCCATACCCAAGATGACATCAAAATCTACCATATCAAGAATTAGGAGAACTACGCTAGTCTCGAGACTCCCAATAGTAACCAGACACGAATGGTAGACACGATCTACAACTCCCACATGTATGGACACATACACAGGAGCACTCTAAGAATCTCGCGGCACAACCAGATATGAAGCAGAATAGGATGACACGTAGGAATAAGTAGAGCCGGGATCAAATAGAACAGAAGCATCTCTATGGTAAACTAGAACAATACTTGTGATAACAGCATCAGATGACTCATCCGCAAGCCTAGCTGGAAAAGCATAAAATTGGGGCAGGGCCCCTCCACTCTGAACTACGTCTTTGGGACAGCCCCTAGCTGGTTGGCCTCCACCTATAGCGGCCTGACCTCCACCTCTAACGGCCTGACCTCCACCTCGAGCTGCCTGACCCCTACCTCTAGCTGGCTAAGCGGGCAGTGAACCAACCGGTGCCGCGACCATGGCACGAAAACTCTGATACTGTGAGCATCCCGGTGCCCGAGGGAGAAATCTAGAAATATGCCTCATCCACTGCCCCTAGTAGGAGCTGCCACTGGGGGCTCCGGCTGTTGTCCAGTTAAAGATGCAGTACGTGTTCTCGCCATCTACGAGAGAAAAGGAGTAGAAAAGTTAAATTATCCATGAGAGAATAAAATCGCACGATAGAGAAGAATATAAGTGAAATTTGTTCCTAAACTCTATAGCCTCTGGAATATAAGTACAGACGTCTCCGTACCGATCCTCCAGACTCTACTAAGCCTGCTCGTGACTTGTGAGACCTAGGCAACCTAGTGCTCTAATACCAACTTGTCAAGACCCGGAATTCCCACCTTCGGGATCGTGATGGCGCCTAATATTTCACTTGCTAGGCAAGCCAATGTTAGAGTAATTCTTTACCAATTTTAACTACTTCGAACAAATAAACCAATTAAATAGAAACGAAGTTCAAAATAATGTACGAAATAGCGTAATAATCAAACATCTAGTATAACCCGGATCTATATTCACAAGTACATGAGCTCCAAGAAGTTCTACACATAGAGTCTGAAATAAATGCAACTATCTCGAATGAGATGAACAGTAAAATAAGGAAAGAGGAAGGGGAGTTCAAGGTCTGCGGATGCCAGCAAATCTACCTCGAGTCTCCAAATGCTAATCCGAGCTGATACGTCTCACGGACAGCTGGGACCAGTACCAAAATCTACATAAGAAGTGAAGTAGGGGTGGGCATAAAATCCGAAAAACCGCATTATGAACTGAACTAAATTAATTTGGTATTTACGTTTCGGTTTTTTCGATATTTCGATTTATTTCGGTAAAGAAATTTTGGTATTCCGTAATTCGGTATGGTATACGGTATTGGATTTTTGATATTTCGATATTTCGGTATACCGAAATACCAAAATAGTTTAATAAGGTAAGATCAATATTTCGGTGTCCCTGACATTATCAGTTCTTATTGGTTTTGTTTATAACTTGAGTTGCTGGCTAATCCATGAAACAAATTATACTGTGTCCATGAATTACCGGACGCAAGAAGTTAAAAATAGGTGGAATAGGCGGATGACTTTTTGAAGCACATTTGCTTTTGAAGAATTCTAGTGTCTGTCTGCGGGCATGCAGTGAAGCTGGTTTAAATTCTTTTCATTGTCCGATATGTCACCGATTGTATAGATATTGAAGTGGTTTAAGTGAATGTACAGAAGTCGATGATTTGTATGGAGGTAAGACGTCGTGTCTCTTGCATTATATATACAGCTTTTGTTTGCTTTTAGTCCTCACTTTTGGTTTGGATAATTTCCATTTCATACCAAATAGGGTTCTGGTTGCCCGTGGTTTCTTTTATGATTAGTTAAATCATGGAAGCTTTATGGGGCAGTTTAATACTTCTCATGTATGTGTAATACTGCCCCGTGTATTAAGAAAATGGAAGTTACAAATCACTCTATCTGTGGTCTCGGAGAAATGTTAACCCCGTTTTCAACTCTCATCTCAAAAATTGGACTAGTAATTTAATCATCATTATTTAATATGAGGTGAGATCATTTAATGGAACCATTTTGCTAGCATAAACGAATTAAATTGATCTTTGGTGGAATCTCAAACAACATGGATTACATTAGTTAATAGAGTGGGGGAGACAGTGAAGATTTTGTTTAAACCGAAACCGTACCGAACCAAAATAAAATATACCGAAACGTACTGAAATACTTTGGTACGTTATTTGGTATACACAATTGATAAATCGAATCGAAATACCAAACCGAAATTCTTAATACCGAACTGAAATGCCGAATGCCCACCCCTAAAGTGAAGAGTGTAGTATGAGTACAACCGACCTAATGTACTCCATAAGTGTCGAACCTAACCTCGACGAAGTAGTGACGAGGCTATGACAGGACACCCACGCAATTAAACATGTATAGACAAAAAATATACGTGCAACATAACAACAAATAAATAATTAACATGTAATATTGGGAGGGGACATGTAAAATGGGCACAAGATACGGTAACTACAGCAGGGAATGATAACAAGAACCCGTCAATATACCTTCAATCAACAAAACGAATAGACATAATGAATAAAACTACACGGCATCACCTTTCGTGCTTTTACTCTCAGCCTCACCATGAAACAGTAATAATGGTACGATATCACCCTTCGTGCTTTTACTCTCAGTTACGACACGGCATCACCCTTCGTGCTTTTACTCTCAGTTACGACACGGCATCACCCTTCGTGCTTTTACTTCCAATTTTATCATGAAACAATAAATACAGCAAGGCATCACCCTTCGTGTTTTAACACTCTCCCTTACCATGTAACAATGAACATATACCAATAAGGAGATAGAACAAACAAGAACAGACCGTACGTCAACAATATTTTTACAATTCCAACCTCAACTTCAGAAACAATACTCAATTATCACAGATAGCCCATAAATGCAGAAGGAATGATCAATTTAATAATTAACTTGTCTAAGCATGGATATCATGATCAAAGAAAGAAGTAAATTACAAGAAACAAGTCACACCCGCATACCCAACAACAACGCATAAGTACTTGTCATCTCACATATACGTCGTATCAAACATTTAAACAAGTAGCAAATAGGTAAACAAGTCTTAATCCCTCAAGTCAAGGTTAACCACGACACTTACCTCGCTCCAAAAATCAACTCAAAGCTCAACCACAGCTTTGCCTTTCGAACAAGCCTCCGAGCCAATCAAATCTATCAAATTATCAACCAAATGATTCAAAATAAGCCTTATGGATTACCCATGAATAAAAAAAGGTTCAATTAAGGTCATTATTGAAAAAGTCAACTCCCAGGCCCGCTTGGTCTAAACCCTAAATTCGGACTAAAATCCGATTACCCATTAACACCCAAGCCCAGTTATGTAATTTGTTTCAAATCCGACCTCAATTTGAGGTCTGAATTCCAATTTTAAAAAATCCCTAATTCTACCCAAACCACCAATTTCTACCATGAAAACCCTATATTTTAGGTTGAACTCTTATGAAATATAATGAAATATTGAAAGAAAGTAGGTTAGAATCACTTACCAATGAATTGGGGAAGAAGAGTTCTTGGAAAAATCGCCTCTAGGGTTTCAAGGTTTGAAAATTTAAGAGAATGAATTAAAATCCTGTTTTCCCATCTTAAGTCCAGGCGCAGATGTCGTAATTGCTACCCGGGGTTCGCAATTGTGTACCCCGCTGTGACGACCCAAAGGGTCATCACCTGTTTTCTCACTCATTCTGTGTCTCCGAGGCCTTGAAAACCTCAATTAGGCTTGCCTCGATTTGCGTGCGCAGTCCGAGCGCGTAGCCCGAAAGCTTAAATATAAATTCTGTGTAAAAATTAATGAATTTTGATATTAATATGAATAAAGTTGACTTTGGTCAATATTTTGGGTAAACGGACCCGGACCCGTGATTGGACGATCCCGGAGGGTCCGTAGAAAAATATGAAACTCGGGCATATGCCCGGAGTCGAATTCCGAGGTCGAGAGCCCGAGAAATGAATTTTTCTGTGAAATTATTTTTCAGAAATTAATATGGAAATTTGAAAAGGAAATTGATTAGAACGTGTTGGTATCGGGCCCGTATTTTGGTTCCGGCGCCCGGTACAGGTCTTATATGTGGTTTAAACGCTTTCTGTGAAATTTGGTTGAAATCGGACGTCATTTGACGTGTTTCGGACCTAAATATCTAAAAATGAAAGTTTATGAAGTTTGATGAAAAAGTGATGATTTTGAGGTTTAATTCATTGATCTTGATGTTATTTTGGCGATTTGATTGCACGGATAAGTTCGTATGATGTTGTTGAGTTAGTTCATGTGTTTAGTTAGGAGCCCCGAGGGCTCGGGTATGATTCGGATGTGTTCCGGGGTTGTTTTAGCCTTAAGAAAAGTTGCAGAATCTGCTGTCTGCTGGTGTCCAGGTATTTTTTTCTACGCGATTGGATAGCTAAGTCCGCGATCGCATAGTGTAATTTTTAGGGATTCTATTTTTGTGCTACGCGATCGCACTGTCTCCTCTGCGATTGCAATGTGTTAGACCCCCCCCCCCCTCCGGCCTTCCTTTTCTTCTATGCGATCGCATGATATTGTACGCGATCGCAATGCTCAGCCTCATTTACTCTATGCGATCGCATCCCTTTGTCCGCGATCGCGTAGGCCAAATCTGCCCAGTTATCTTTAAAAGTCCAGAACAGTAGCCATACGGGATTTTCATAAAATTTCATAACTTCTTACCTCTTGGGGCGATTTTTGAAGGGCTTCTTCACCATAATCTCTTTGGTATGTAATCTTTAACTCATTTTCTTCAAATTCCGTTAACACCCATTAGATTCCTAGGCTTAAAACATGTAATTTAGGGTAGAAATTGGGGGAAATGGGTAGAGTTAGGGCTTTTTGATTTTTCTTGATTTAGACCTCGTTTTCGGGTCGAATTTGGAAACCAATTATATATTTGGGCTCGTGGGTGAATGGGGGATTTGATTTTGGTCCGAACCTCGAGTTTTGACCAAGCAAGCCCGGGGTCGATTTTTGGAATTTTGGGAAGAAAGCTTAGAAAATCATATTTAGGCATTGGGTTTGATTTGTTAGCTTATATTAATGTTGTAAAGTCGTTATTTCATAGATTTGATTGAGTTGGAGCCGAATTCTAGAGGGAAGGCGGTCGTTCTGGATTGATTTAGCTGTGGAAGTTGAGGTAAGTGTATGGCCTAACCTTGGCTTGAGGGAATAGCAGTTGAGTCTTGTTTGCTATTTGCTAATTGTCAAGTACGGTGTATAGACATGGTGACAAGTATCTATACACTGGTGTCTAGCATGACCGTGAGTCCTTACATTGTGCTCAACCTAATTTCGTTGTGATTCTTCCATGCGTATTTGATGATTTCTATGTAATGTAAAGAGCATGATAAAGAAATTATGATTGTTAGACTCCGTGGAGCATTGGCTTGAGTTGTGTTGTGAATTGTGAAGGTCTATGATATGAAATGATTCTTTGAAGCTATGGCTCAAATGATAAAGTGAGTTATAGAGTAAGAAATGAAAGCAAAAGAAAGAGATATTGGTAATTCCCTTGCCGGGATATTGAGTTATTGGCTTTGCTCCCTTGCCGGGATTTAGTGTGTTATTTTGTTCCCTTGCCGAGATTTCTTTCACTAATTGTTTACTCCCTTGCCCCTTATTTTCGACTGTTGGCTGGGTGAGGATTAATAATATAAATATATGGATCGGGTTGCGCGCCACAATAATGATAAATGATATATATGTGGATCGGGTTGCACGCCGCAATAATACTAAATGATATGGATCGGGTTGCACGCCGCAATAATACTAAATGATATGGATCGGGTTGCAAGCCGCAACAGTGATGATTGTGGACCGGGTTGCACGCCGCAACAATACTATATAGTCATGGA
Organism: Nicotiana attenuata; assembly: GCF_001879085.1. Lineage (NCBI taxonomy): Eukaryota > Viridiplantae > Streptophyta > Magnoliopsida > Solanales > Solanaceae > Nicotiana > Nicotiana attenuata. The sequence goes on from NW_017675437.1 coordinate 20,296, forward strand.
TCGGGTTGCACGCCGCAACAGTGATGATTGAGGATCGGGTTGCGCGTCGCAACAAGTTATAGCTTAAGTGTGTTTATTCCGGATTTAAGTTTCTGTTGGCTGTTATAACCTTAGAATTTAGACTCCTTGTTTATAACTGTTGCCTCCCCACAGCATGCTTCCCCTCCCTTATAAACTGCTTATTTCCGGTTTATTTTTTTGCAATATATTCGTAACTGCACAGGTTTATCTGGTAGTCTGGTCTAGCTTCGTCACTACTTCGCCGAGGTTAGGCTAGGCACTTGCCAGAATATGGGGTCGGTTGTGCTGATGCTACACTCTGTGCATCTTTTTGCACAGATCATAGCGCCGGAGCAGCAACTTTTGGACAGCAGTAGAGGATTCGGGAGCTGACTTCAGTCCAGAGACCCCGAGGTAGCCTCGCTGACGTCTGCAGGCCTGGAGTCTCTCTATCTCCATTTTTGTTTGTTATCTTTGTACCGAAACAAATAGTTTTATGTCTTCATTCGAACCTTGTATTTAGTATTCTCTAGACGTTCGTGAGTATTGTAACACCAATCTTGGGTAGAGAATTTTTTTTTAAACTTCCGCATTTCTTTCAGTTAAATATATTTGAGACTTCCGCTTCATTATTAAATTCTTCATTGTTTCTAATATTGTCGGTGTTCGCTAAAAGAGGTAATCGATAATTGGCTTGCCTAGCTCCTATTAGTAGGCGCCATCACGACTCCCGAGGGTGAGAAATCCGGGTCGTCACAAGTTGGTATCAGAGCAATAGGTTACATAGGTCTCACAACTTACGGACAAACTCGGTAGAGTCTGAGGGATCGGTACGGAGACGTCTGTATTTATCCCCCAAAGGCTGCAGAGTTAGGAAAACTTCACTTTTGTTCTTTCTTGTCGTGCGATTCTGTTTCTCAAATACTGATTGTCTTTCTACTCTGTTCTTTCGCAGATGGCGAGAACACGTGCTTCCTCTTCTACGGCGCAGCAGCCCGAGCCCCCAGCAGCAGCTCCTACGAGGGGCAGAGGGTGAGGCCGAGGCCGGAGCAGAGCTCAGCGCTGAGCAGCAGACCCAGAGGTGGAGCCTCATGTTGATTATGATGAGGACGTTCTAGCCCCAGCAGCTCCGGTGGGCCCAGCTCAAGTCCCAGAGGGGTTTATAGCCACCCCAGTTCTTCAGGACGCTTTGGTCAGGTTGGTAGGCTTTATGGAGAGCGTCTTTCGAGCGGGTTTGCTTCCAGTAGCACCAGCCACTTCTCAGGCTCGAGGAGGGGTTCAGACTCCTGCTACACGTACTCCGGAGCAGGTAGCTCCTCAGGCTTTGGTTCCAGCGGTTCAGCCAGCTGTGGCAGTTCAACCGGGTATTGTGACTCAGACCGGCGATGGAGCGGCTATGTCCGCAGATGCTTTGTGGAGGCTGGATAGGTTTACCAAGCTCTTCACCACCACATTCAGCGGTGCTTCTTCAGAGGACCCCCAGGATTTCTTGTATAGCTGCCATGAGGTTCTTCGGACTATGGGTATTATGGAGACCAATGGGGTCGACTTCGCCACCTTTCGTCTAGCAGGATCCGCCTAGACTTGGTGGAGGGACTATTGTTTAGCCAGACCAGCAGGGTCGCCATCTCTGACTTGGGACCAGTTTGCAGAATTGTTTTTGGAGAAGTTTCTCCCAGTTACTCAGCGAGATGCTCTTCGCAGGCAGTTTGTGCGCCTTCAGCAGGGCTCCATGTCAGTCACTCAGTATGAGATCCGGTTCATTGATCTAGCTCGCCATGCTATTGTTATACTCCCCACTGAGAGAGAGAGAGTGCGGAGATTTATTGATGGGTTGATTCAGCCTATTCGTCTCCAGATGGCTATGGGCGCCGAGAGTGAGATCTCGTTTTAGGAGGCGGCCAATGCGGCCCGCCGAGTTGAGACGGCTCTATCACAGGGAGGTGGTCATGGGTCGGATAAGAGACCCCGTCACTTAGGTAGGTTCATTGGTACCTCGTCTGGAGGTAGAGATTCTTTTGGTTGAGGCCATCCTTCGAGGCCCTTTCAGTCAGCTCTTTAGGTTTCTCATGGTACTTCAGGCGATAGTAGTTCTCAGCCGCATTATTCCGATCAGTAGCCTATTAGTGCACCACCGCTTTAGAGCTTCCGAGGTGATCATTCAGGTCGACAGGGTCAGTCTCAGTCTTCTCAGTTGCAGCATTCAGGCGGGTGCTATGAGTGTGGTGAGTATGGTCACATCAGGAGGGCTTTCCCGAGGTTGAGGGGTGCTCAGTCACAGCAGCAGGGTCCTCGTCCTATGATACAGGCAGCAGGCGATCCGCAGGCCGCCCAGCCAGCTAGAGGCGGGGGTAGAGGACATAGAGGTGGAGGTAGAGATCATAGAGGTGGAGCTCGGACCGCCAGAGGTAGAGGCCAGCCAGCAGCCGATCGTCCCTGGGATATGGTTCAGGGAGGTGGGGCTCAGCCCCGATTTTATGCTCTTCCAGCCAGGCCAGAGGCTGAGTCTTCAGATGCAGTTATTACAGGTACTATTCTGGTCTGTGATAAGGATGCTTCAGTGCTATTTGACCCTGGGTCTACGTATTCGTATGTGTCATCCTATTTTGCACCGTACTTGGTTATGCCTAGTGATGCCTTGGGTGTTCCTGTATATGTATCTACATCGGTGGGTGATTCTATAGTGGTCGACCGAGTTCATCGTTCCTGTGTGGTAGTGTTTGAGGGTCTTGAGACCCGTGTTGATTTATTGCTCTTAGACATGGTGGATTTCGACGTTATATTAGGGATGGATTGGTTGTCCCGGTATCATGCTATCTTGGATTGTCACGCCAAGACCGTGACCTTGGCTTTACCAGATTTGCCCTGTTTGGAGTGGCGAGGGACCCCAGGTCATGCCACTCGCAGTGTTATCTCATATGTGAAGGCTCGACGCATGGTCGAGAAGGGGTGCTTAGCTTATCTGGCGTATGTTCGCAATTCCAGCGCAGAGGTCCCTTCTATTGATTATGTTCCTATTGTTCGGGAGTTCCCCGAGGTTTTCCCTTCAGACCTGCCGGGTATGCCGCCCGACAGGGATATCGATTTTTGTATTGATCTGGCTCCGGGCACTCAGCCCATTTCCATTCCGCCGTATCGCATGGCCCCGCCAGAGTTGAAAGAGTTAAAGGATCAGTTGCAGGATTTGCTTGAGAAGGGTTTCATCAGACCCAGCGTTTCGCCTTGGGGTGCGCCGGTGTTATTTGTGAAGAAAAAGGATGGTTCGATGAGGATGTGCATTGATTACCGGCAGTTGAACAAAGTGACGATAAAGAACAAGTATCCACTGCCGAGGATTGACGATTTGTTCGACCAGCTTCAGGGTGCAAGGGTATTTTCAAAGATAGACTTGAGATCTGGCTACCACCAGTTGAGGATTAGGGCATCCGATGTCCCTAAGACAACTTTCCGCACTCGGTACGGGCATTATGAGTTCCTGGTCATGTCATTTGGGTTGACCAATGCCCCAACAGCATTCATGGAGTTGATGAACCGAGTGTTCAGGCCATATTTGGACATGTTCGTGATAGTCTTTATTGATGATATTCTGGTGTACTCCCGCAGCCAGGAGGAGCACGAGCAGCACCTCAGAGTGGTTCTTCAGACTCTGAAGGATAGTCAGTTATATGCTAAGTTCTCGAAGTGTGAGTTCTGGTTGAGCTCGGTTGCATTTCTGGGTCACGTTGTATCAGCAGAGGGTATTCAGGTGGACTCGAAGAAGATTGAGGCAGTCAAGAACTGGCCTCGACCAGCATCAGCTACAGAGATTCGGAGTTTCTTGGGGTTAGCAGGCTACTATCGTCGGTTCGTGGAGGGGTTTTCATCTATTGCAGCCCTGATGACCAGATTGACCCAGAAGGGTGCCCAGTTCAGATGGTCAGATGAGTGTGAGGCGAGCTTTCAGAAGCTCAAGACAGCTCTGACTACGGCACCGGTATTGGTTTTGCCCACAGGTTCAGGGCCTTATACAGTCTATTGTGATGCTTCCCGTATTGGGCTTGGTGCAGTATTGATGCAGGATGGCAGAGTCATTGCTTATGCTTCGAGGCAGTTGAAGATCCACGAGAAGAATTATCCGGTTCATGATCTAGAGTTGGCAGCCATTGTTCATGCTTTGAAGATTTGGAGGCATTACCTATATGGTGTGACGTGTGAGGTGTACACTGATCACAAGAGTCTTCAGTACTTGTTCAAGCAAAAGGAGTTGAATTTGAGGCAGAGGAGGTGGTTGGAGTTGTTGAAAGATTATGATGTTACTATTTTGTATCACCCGGGGAGAGCCAATGTGGTGGCCGATGCATTGAGTAGGAAGTCCGCCAGCATGGGTAGTCTTGCTTATATTCCGGTCAGCCAGAGACCGCTTGCTTTGGATATTCAGGCCTTGGCCAATCGATTTGTGAGGTTGGACATTTCTGAGCCTAGCAGAGTGTTAGCTTGCACGGTCGCTCGTTCTTCATTATTGGAGCGTATCCGTGATCGGCAGTTTGATGATCCCCATTTGTGTGTCCTGAGAGACACGGTGCAGCGTGGAGGTGCCACGAAGGTGACCTTAGATGATGATGGTGTTTTGAGATTGCAGGGGCGAGTTTGTGTGCCCAATGTCGATGGGATTCGAGAGTTGATCTTAGCGGAGGCCCATAGTTCTCGGTATTCTATTCACCCGGGCGCCGCGAAGATGTATCAGGACTTGCGGCAGCATTATTGGTGGCGTAGGATGAAGAAAGATATTGTTGCATATGTGGCTCGATGTTTGAACTGTCAGCAGGTTAAGTATGAGCATCAGAGGCCTGGTTTCTGAGGATTGAGCTTCCCGAGTGGAAGTGGGAGAGGGTTACCATGGATGTTGTTACTGGACTCCCGTTGACCGGAAGAAGTTTGATGCTATTTGGGTCATTGTTGATAGGCTGACCAAGTCAGCGCATTTCATTCCTGTTGCAGTCTCCTATTCATCCGAGAGGTTAGCTGAGATCTATATCCGGGAGATTGTTCGCCTTCATGGTGTGCCGGTATCTATCATTTCGGACCGGGGTACGCAGTTTACCTCGCGTTTCTGGGGTGCAGTTCAGCGAGAGTTGGGCACACGGGTTGAGTTGAGCACAGCGTTCCATCCTCAGACGGACGGTCAGTCCGAGCGGACTATTCAGATATTGGAGGATATGCTCCGAGCCTGTGTCACTGATTTTGGAGGCTCGTGGGAGCAGTTATTAGCTCTAGCAGAGTTCGACTACAACAACAGCTACTAGTCAAACATTCAGATGGCTCCATATGAGGCATTGTATGGTAGGCGATGTCGGTCTCCAGTCGGACGGTTAGAGCCGGGAGAGGCTCGGTTATTGGGTACAGATTTAGTTTAGGAGGCCTTGGATAAGGTCGAGATCATTCAGGACAAGCTTCGTTCGGCTCAGTCGCGGCAAAAGAGTTATGCGGATCGTAATGTTCGAGATGTAGCTTTCATGGTTGGTGAGCGGGTCTTGCTCCGAGTGGCGCCTATGAAGAGGGTGATGAGATTTGGGAAGAAGGGCAAGCTTAGCCTAGGTTCATTGGCCCATTTGAGATTCTCGATCGTGTGGGAGAGGTGGCTTACAGACTTGCCTTGCCGCCCAGCTTGTCAGCCGTGCATCCAGTGTTTCATGTGTCCATGCTTCGGAGGTATCACGGCGATCCAGTCCACGTGTTAGATTTCAGCACTATCCAGTTGGACAAGGATCTGTCTTACGAGGAGGAGCCGGTAGCTATTCTAGACCAGCAGTTCGACAGTTGAGGTCGAAGAGTTTTCCTTCAGTGCGTGTCAGTGGAGAGGTCAGCCTCCTGAGGCATCGACCTGGGAGTCAGAGTCTGATATGCGGAGCCGTTATCCCCATCTATTTCCCGACACAGGTACTTCTTTCTTTTGTCCGTTCGAGGATGGATGTTTGTTTTAGAGGTGGAGAATATGACGACCCAAAGGGGTCATCACCTGTTTTCTCTTTAATTCTGTGCTTCCGAGGCCTTGAAAACCTCGTTTTTACTTGCCTCGATTTGCGTGCGCAGTCCGGGCATATAGCCGGAAAGATTATATGTTAAATTCAGTGAAAAAAATTTCCAAAATATGGCTTCAAAATGATTAAAGTTGACTTTGGTCAACATTTTTGGTAAACGGACCCGAACCCTGTATTTAACGATCCCGGAGGGTCCATAGAAAAATATGGGACTCGGGCATATGCCCGGAGTCAAATTCCGAGGTCTAGAGCCCGAGAAAAGAATTTTTCTGTGAAATTATTTTTCTGAAATAATTAAGGATAATGGAAATAAAAATTGATTAAAAGACTGTGGTATCGGGCTCGTATTTTGGTTCCGACGCCCGGTACAAGTCTTATTTATGGGTTAAGCGCTTTCTGTGAAATTTGATCGAAATCGGACGTCATTTGACGTGTTTCGGACTATAGGTTCCAAATTTGAAAGTTTATGAAACTTAGAAGAAAACCATGTGATTTGAGGCTTGATTCTATGTATATGATGTTATTTTGGCGATTTGATCGCACGCTTAAGTTCGTAGGATGTTGTTGAGTTAGGGTGTGTGTTTGGTTAGGAGCCCCGAGGGCTCGGGAGTGCTTTCGGAGGTGTTCGGGGTGGTTTTGGACTTAGGAGATGTATCAGATATTCTGCAATTTTTGCCCAGTAATTTGCTTCTTCGCGTTCGCGGCACTCAGCTCGCATTCGCGTACGAGTGGGCTTTCCCTTCTTCGCGTTCGCGGATAAGTCCCCGCGTTCGCGTAGCCTTGGTTCCCCCTTCACCGCGTTCGCGAGCCCCCTCTCGCGTTCGCGTATAAGCAAATCCTGGACCCCCAGTTCATCCTTCTACGCGTTCGCGACTAGTACCTCGCGTTCGCGATGCCTTGACTCCTTTACCCTTCGCGAACGCAGCCCCCTTCCCGCGAACGCGAAGGGCATTTTTGCCCAGTCATTTTTAATTCTTCAAAAACAGAATAGTTACGGGATTTTTCACCCAAAACACACGAACTCATCTTCTCCACAGCCCATAGGCGATCTTTACAGCTCTTCTTCACCAAAGCTTCTTGGGTAAGTATTATCTAACTCGTTTTCTTCATTTTCTATTATCATTTATCAAATTCCTAGACCTAAATCATGTAGTTCATGGTATGAATTGGGGGAAAAGGGTAGAATTAGGGCTTTTCAATTTTCTTTGATTTAGACCTCGTTTTGGGGTCGAATTTGAAAACAAATTGTATATTTGGGCTCGTGGGGGAATGGGTAACATGGAATTGGTTCGAACCTCGTGTTTTGACCAAGCGGGCCCGGGGTCGATTTTGGAATTTTTTGAAGAAAGGTTGGGAATTCGTATATAGGCATTGGGTTTAGTTGGTTTAGCTATTATTAATATTTTAATGTCATTATTTCATAGATTTGACCGAGTTGGAGCCGAATTCGAGGGGTAAAGCTACACTAGAGGCTTGAGTTGATTTTTGGAGCATTTGAGGTAAGTGTTTGGTCTAACCTTGGCTTGAGGGAATAGGAGTAGGGTCTTATTTGGTAATTGCTATGTGTCGAGTACGGTGTATAGGCATGGTGACGAGTATCTATACACTGGTGTCTAGCATGACTGTATGTCCTTATATTGAGATTATCCTGAATTGTTGTGATTATTCCATGCTTATTTGATGACTACTATATGCTGTAAAGAGCATGAGACAGAGATTACGATTACTAAACTCCGTAGAGGAATGGCTCGAGTTGTGTTACGGATTGAGGAGGTATATGATATAAAATGACTCTTT
>NW_017675437.1:32072-36813 GCF_001879085.1 Nicotiana attenuata
CCGATCTACTGAATTGGAATTAAAAGATAAATTTAAATTAATAGATAAAGTTTTAAAAATTTGAATTAAAATAAAAAAGAAATTTATCTTTTTTTTATAACTATAAAATCCTTTCACATTTAAAACCCTATAATTATAGTTCTTTAAAACACTATAGCTAGATTTGAATAAAGCAAAAAAAATTTAAGTAATATAATATATAGGGTACGCGTCTATGTTTATGCAGATAAACAAAAGAGTTTAAAAATCAAATAGAAATTTACTTACATATATAATAAAGTAAACCTACATGCTGGAGAAAGAAACATCACAAAAATAACTCAATATTTAAAATAATTTTTTTTCTTTTTGATGAATGTTTGTTTGAAGAGTCAATTGTATAAATGGGCATCAAACAAAAAAACTCATCCTTTTATAGCGAAACAAATTAATTTTTTTGTAACAAAAGAAAGAAAGACATATAAAATGAAATAAATATAGAAATAAATAAATAAATAATCTAAAAGCTAGAAATAAGAGATGACAATTGTAACGACCCGACTGGTCGGTTTGCATTTTCGAACCTCGTTTCCTTAAATGATACTTTTCGCACTTGCTTTAGCTAATTTATGACTTGCAGGGACGGGTGGTTCGGAAGTTAGAAGAGTTTTAAGTAAGAATAAGCCTAGTTGCTTCTTTAAGTTTCTTTAAAAAGGGCCAAGTTTGACTTCGGTCAACATTTTGGGGAAACGAACCCGGAATCGTGATTTGACAATTTCTGAGGGTCCGTGGGAAAATATGGGACCTAGGCGTATGCCCGGAATCTAATTCCGAGGTCCCTAGCCCGAGTAATGAATTTTTATACGAAATTGTTAAGTTTAAGTTTCTAAGATTTAAATAAACTAAGAAATTATTGTTTTCCTAGGTATCGGGTTCGGATTTCGATTCCGAAACTTGGTACAAGTCCGAAATATCAGCTAAGACTTACCTGTAAAATTTGGTGTCAATCCGAGTGGCTTAAGGGCGTTTTGACCCATTAGGAGGAAATTTAGAACTTGAAGGTTCAATGATTTGAATCATTTGGTTTTGGGGTTGATTCCCTGATTTAGCGTTGTTTTATGTATTTCGAGGGCTCGAGTAGGTCCGCCTCGTGATTTCAAACTTGCCGGTATGTTCGGGCGGGGCTCGGGAGCCCCGAGCATCAAATGGTCGAGGTGCGAGTGAAGATGAAAACTTAGGAAAAACCTTATCTTCTGCTTCTGTCATAACCGCTTCTGCGGCTCTTGGACCGCAGAAGCAGTCGCTTTATCGCAGAAGCGGAAGAGGCCAGGCCCAGTGGAAACCGCAGGAGCGGACCCCTGACCGCAGAAGCGGTCCATCCGCCTAGGCCCAGAACCGCAGAAGCGGTGGGCTTTCCACTTAAGCAGCCTCGCAAAAGCGAGGTTATGACCGCAGAAGCGGCCCATGCCCCCTTGCCCATTTCTGCAAAAGCGGCTCATGTCCGCAAAAGCGGAACCCGCAGAACCGGGATTCCTTCCGCAGAAGCGGAAATCACTGGGGGCAGAAGGGTTCATTAATACGAACCTAAACTCATTTCTTCCACATTACTCTCAACACTTAGGCGATTTTGGTGATTCCAAAGAGGAGGTTTCAACATAACATTGCAAGGTAAGTAATCCCCACTCATTTTTAGTTCAAATACATAAACATTAGGTAGATTTAACACTAAAAATTGGGTAAAATCAAGGGATTTGAGCTAGACCTAGGGTTTAATGAAAACTAAGGTTTTATCACATAATTTGCCATGTAGTGAACTAGAAATCATATATTTGTGATCCTTAGGTGTTAGAGAACAACTTCCTTCGAAAAATCTCGGAATCCGGGCATGTGGGCCCGGGGTCGGAATTTAGGAAACTCGTGTTAGTGGTTAGGAAGTTGCTTAAATAGCTAGAATTCAACCTTGTAAGCCTTTATTTACTAGTTCTTACTTCGTTTGATTAGTTTGGGATTGTCCGGCTTCGAATTAAGGACTTTGGCTCGTCTTGGACATTGGGAGTGCACTTTGGAGCGAGGTGAGTCTCCTTTCTAACCTTGTAAGAGGGAATTGTCCCCATAGGATTTTAAATGAGTAATTATTGCTAAATGCGGGGGCTACGTACGTACAAGGTGACGAGAGTCCGTGCGTAGCTGCTATATGATAATAGTTTAGGACCCATGTCATGTCTAATTGGGGAATATCTCTTATTTTAAATTTCCAATATGATCATTTTGATTTGCTAGAGACTTGAGGAAATGAAAGGTGATTGTATGAGTTTGTTGAGCCTTGGTAGGAATTCCCTTGTATGTAATTGAGCCTTATGTGCTTTTCTTGATATTTTCTTGATGATTATGGATCGGGCCGATCGCCTTGGTGATAATAGATGCATCTATGGTTCGTGTCGTTCGACCCTCGGCAGTGCACAATTTAATTTCTGTTGGAGCGGGCCGTCGACCTCGGCATGCTTGTGCATGATTTATATGCTTACGTTTAGTTATGACATGATCACTCATTTGATATAAAAAGGGAAAACAGGTAATTTAATTATGACAAGAACATGAATATGACTCCTCTATTAAACGTGTGTTATTGGAGATCCTTCATGCTGTATATCTCACTTTATTATATTATATTATCTTGACCTTAGTAAGTATCAAGTCGACCTCTCGTCTCTACTTCTTCGAGATTAGATGGGATACTTACTGAGTACAGGTGGTTAATGTACTCATGCTACACTTCTGTACTTAATTGTACAGGATTTGAGGCAGGTGGATCTGGACATCATCCTGGTGCGCATCGTGAGCACGCTTAGGGACTTCTACGGTGAGCTGCCTTCTCTCTTATTCCGATCCGCAACCGAAGGAGTCCTTTCTTGTATTTTATGATTTCAGTCTATCCTGATTGAGACAGTAGGATAGTGTTTCATTCTTTTTGTGTATATTCTACTGGTCGCCCGTAGCTTGTGATACCAGGTCCTGGCACACACTGTAGTAGACATTTATTTTGGGGTTGTATCGCTATTTTTGGTACTTTATGATCTTTACTAGTTTTATCTTTAAATTTGAAAATCTTAGTATCACTGTCTTTAGCTAAAGTAAAATGAGAACTAAATCACACTTCCGCATTCGGCTGGTCTGACCATGGTGTTAGGCGCCATCATGACCTATTATGAAAAAATGGGTCGTGACAACATGGTATCAGAGCACTAGGTTCACGTAGGTCTCACAAGTTACGGGCAAACCTAATAGAGTCTTGAAGATCGGTACGGAGACGTCCGTATTTATCTTCGAGGGGCTATAGGGTGTTAGGAAAGACTACTCTTTATTCATTCTCCATCGTGCAGAGGTCAGTGTACTAAGTTTCCTCTTCTATTCTCTCACAGATGGTGAGGACCCGTACCGCCGATGTTCCGGACCCGGGAGGAGCTGCTCCCCCCGTTGCTAGAGGCCGAGGTAGAGGCCGGGGGAGGGCACCGGCCCGTGGTAGGGGACGAGGGCATCCCAGAGCTATTCCAGATGCACCACCAGCAGACCCTGCGAGGGATCCCATTATTGAGGAGCAGGGCGAGGCGCCCGCAGCTGTGCCTACTCCGGTGGATTTCATGACTGCGCCAGGATTTCAGGAGGTCATGGGCCGTATGCTTCGGTTCATGGACACTATGACTCAGGATGGTTTATTTCCAGCAGATCCAGCTACCTCACAGGCAGGAGGGGGAGCACAGACCCCTACCGCACAGGCTCCAGGTCATGCAGCTGCAGTTTATCATACTCCGGGTGCACTACCCGCAGAGGGGGTCCAGCCAGTTGCTGCAGCGGCACCCCAGCCCAGGCCAGCTGTGGACGGCGATCCGCAGAAGTTATTAGACAGATGTACCAGGTTGCACCCTCCAGTCTTCGGGGGCGAGCGTCATGAGGATGCCCAGGATTTTATTGACAGGTGCAGGGATAGACTGCACAACATGAGGATCTTGGAGTCACATGGAGTCGACTTCACTACTTTTCAGCTGGAGGGCAGGGCCCGTAGATGGTGGCAGTCTTACTTGCTTAGCAGGCCAGCAGGCGCTCCTCCCCTCACTTGGGGTCAGTTCACTCAGTTGTTCCTTGATCGGTACATTCCACCCTCTGAGAGGGAAGAGCTACGTCATCAGTTTGAGTATCTGGAGCAGGGTCATATGTCAGTGACCGACTATGAGGCGAGGTTCTCTGAGTTGTCTCGCCATGCACTCATGATACTTCCCACAGAGGCAGAGAGAGTACGGAGGTTTGTTGCAGGGTTACATCCCACTATCCGGTCGGGTATGGCTCGTGAGGTAGAGATGGGCACTGGATATCAGCTAGTACTTGAGATTGCCCGCCGGATTGAGGGCTACCGTTTGAGGGGTAGAGGGCAGATGCAGCAGGACAAGAGGGCCAAATTCTCAGGAGAGTTCAGAGGTACCCCAGCCAGGGGCAGAGGTCACTTTGGGAGGGGTCAGCCCAGCAGGCCCCCAGCTCCAGCACCACCACCGGCTCGAGGTGCTCCAGCACGCTCCTATTTCAGCGCCATGCCAGAGAGTTCTTATCGCCCGCCAGCTATTCAGGGTTTATCCAGTGGGTATTCAGGTCCTCCGGAGTCTTCCGGTCCTTATTTCAGTGCTATGCCGGAGAGTTCTTACTGCCCGCCGGCTACTCAGGCTTCTTCTAGTGGGCCTTCTGGTATTCAGGGTCAGCCATCCGGACAGCAGGC
>NW_017675437.1:37721-46406 GCF_001879085.1 Nicotiana attenuata
ATTTTCATGCATCCAAATTGATTCGATTAGCATTTGTTGATACATTCAAGTAATTTGTGACTAGATTCGAGCGGTTTGGTGGTGAATTCGAAGGGTAAAGCTATACTAGAGGCTTGAGTTGAGTTTGGAGCATTTGAGGTAAGTGTTTGGTCTAACTTTGGCTTGAGGGAATAGGAGTAGAGTCTTATTTGCTAATTGCTATTTGTCGAGTACGGTGTATAGGCATGGTGACGAGTATCTATACACTGGTGTCGAGCATGACCGTGAGTCCTAATTTGCTAAATTATCGAATTTGTAATTGTTATTTATGAGGAATTAGTTGGAAATCTTTAACACTGAGCCAGTAATTGTTGAGACTAAGTGTGGATTTAATTGTGTTAAGTAGAGATTGAATGAGTTTGGTTATAGCTAGATCTCCCTTGCCGGGATAGTTTATTATATTACATTGCTCCCTTGCCGGGATAGTTATTATAACATCTTTCTTCCTTGTCGGGATTATGTTGTGTGTTGTGTTGAAAGAAATGGGATCGTGTGGCACGCCGACCACGAGTTATTATGAAATGGGAACGTGTGGCACGCCGACCACGTGATATTATTAAATGGGATCGTGTGGCACGCCGACCACGAGTTATTAATAAATGGGAACGTGTGGCAAGCCGACCACGTGATATTATTGTAATGGGAGCGTGTGGTACGCCTACCACGTGATGTAAGGAAATGGGATCGTGTTGCACGCCTGCAATGAGGGGAAATTGAAATAAGTGAAAGTGGTTTGTTTTCCTTTATTCTGTGTTAGAAGAAATCAGATGTAGTTTCTTTTGTTATTCCTGAAATTTTGTTTTATCTGCTTCCCCATAAGCATGTTCCCCCTCCCAGCTTTAATTGCTTACTTTTCGCTATTATTTTGTTGTACTTGTATATATATATCTGCACAGGTTTATCTGGTAGTCTGGTCTAGCCTCGTCACTACTTCGCCGGGGTTAGGCCAGGCACTTACCAGCACATGGGGTCGGTTGTGCTGATGCTACACTCTGTGCATCTTTTTGCACAGATCACAGCGTCGGAGCAGCAACTTTTGGACAGCAGTAGGAGCGTTGGGAGTTGACTTCAGTCCAGAGATTCCGAGGTAGCCTTGTTGACGTCCGCATGGCCCAGAGTCCCTTCTATCCTTATTTCGTTTGTTGTCCTTGTACCGGAACAAACAATATTGTATTTTATTCAGACTCTGTTTTTAGTATTCTATAAACGTTCGTGAGTTAGTGACTCCAGTCTTGGGTAGAGGTTGTAATTGAATCTCCGCACTTGTTTTCAGTTCATTTATATTTTAAACTTCCGCATTTTCTTTCAGTTAATTATATATTGAGACTTCAGCTTTGGCATATTGTTTTGATTTTATTCATTGAGCGATAATTGCTAAAAAAAAAAGCGAATTGTTTTGGCTTGCCTAGCTCCTATTAGTAGGCGCCATCATGATTCCCGAGGGTGAAAAATCCGGGTCGTGACACATCAATTTCAAATATTTTTTTTTCAACTCAAATACATAGATTACAAGATAAGGATATCCTAGAGTATTATTTTTTTTTTTAATTTACATTGTGTGTCATTTTCAAAAAATCTCTATTACTAACAAACTGCTATGATATTCGAATTTGAATTTAAATGCAATTTGAGTAGTTTGCATTGAGGTTAAGCCAAGTATGGTGTCGAGAAAAAATTACTTGGCAATTTTAAGACAATATATGCAATGCTATATAATAACAATCAACTAATTTAACATATAATGATTCAAAGAACAAAAAATATGTATATATAGGGTATTCAAAATTCAACATATGTGGCTAGAGATATCGATAAACTCAAAATGGAGTCATACTGAAATAAAGTTTCACCGGCTAAAGAATCATTTAAATTTTTAGATAACCGATTAAAGTGAATTTTAAATTAAGGATAATATCTTCACTTGCATCATTAAAAAGATAATCATTACTGAAATATATATAATGTTTTAGAAATTGAAATTTCAAAATAGAAATACTGTTTTTTAAAATAATAACATACCAAATAAGAGTTCAAGTCGTTTAAGTCGTAACCAAAGAATCTTTCATATTGTGTCAACCTTTGTGATTTGTCATAAATACGAGTTATTATTTTGTTTTGTGGCTATTTTTAGGTTCCAATGAAACCAATGAGAATGATGTAAAAATAAAATTATCACTACGAGATTTGAGAAAATGTTAGTTTTTAATTAAAGGATAATTTTGAATTTATAGATAATTTTTTAAATTTGAACTAAAATAAAAAAAATTATCTTTTGTTATCATGTTGTCATACTTAATTCGGTTAATGATCATGTGCAATCATGTTAGAAACATATTTGTTTGAAGAGTCAATTTGCATAAATGTACATCAAACCAATAACAAACCTTGGCTATACAATTGTTATCATTAATTTCAATTTAGCACCTTCAAGGAATTAAAAGGTATAAGCTGAAATCTCTTCAAGCTAACATTGCAAGGGTATAATAATTTTTTTCGTTGAAGAATATTAGTTTTGAATCATTAGATTATGTGAAAGATTTTTTTTCTCGAATTCAACAAGTGGGATATTGGTTTCTAATTGATAGTTTCTGTAGCGATTTTCAAATATAACAAAAAGTATATTTTTGAAATATGTATATATAGGATATTCAAAATCCAAAATTCTTGGCTAGAGATATCGGTAAACTCAAAATAGAATCATACTGAAACAAAATTTCACCGGCTAAAGGATCATTAAAAGTTTTAGATAATCGATTAAAGTGAATTTTAAATTAAGGATAATATCTTCATTTGCATCATTATAAAGATAATCATTATTGAAAATATATAAAGTTTTAGAAATTGAAATTTCAAATAGAAATACTTTTTTTTGAAATAATAACATACCAAATAAGAGTTCAAGTCGTAGTAAAAGAGTCGCGTCGTAACCAAAGAATCTTTCGTATTGTGTCAACCTTTGTGCTTTGCCATAAATATGAGTTATTATTTCGCTTTGTGGAATTTTTAGGTTCCAATGACACCAATGAGGATGGTGCAAAAATAAAATTATCAATACGAGATTTGAAAAAATGTTAGTCTTTTTTCATATAGTGTTTCTTAATTAATATCTAACGATTATCTATAATTAGCGGGTAGATTTAAATTTTAAGGCTATTTAAATATAATTCAAATAACTTAGATATCTAACTTGGTTAATGTCAAATATCAAAATGGAATCATACTGGGGAAAAAAATGCACTGGCTAATTTTTTTTAAATTTTTTTTTAGAAAGCTGACTAAAATAATTTTTGAATTAAGGATAATATTTTCACTTACATTATTATAAAAATAATGATTATTGAGAAATAAAGTTTTAGAAACTAAAATTTTAAAATAGAAATATTTTTGAAAGATATCAACACACCAAATAAGAGTTCAAGTAATAGTAAAAGAGTTAAGTCGTATACAAAGTGTCTTTCATAGTTTCAACCTTTGATCGTTTTTCCATAAATATGAGTTATTATTTTGCTTCCTGGCTATTTTTAGGATCCAATGACAGCGGCAAGAATTATACCTAAACTGTAACAACCCGACCGGTCGTTTGGAGCTCTAGCGCGTCGTTCAGCAGTTTGATGTCACGACCCGGATTTCCCACCTTCGGGAGTCGTGATGGCGCCTACTAACGGAGCTAGTCAAGCCAACTTAATTAACAAATTCATTAAACACCTGTTCCCTTTTGACAATTAATGGCATTAAATAAAGGCGACGGAATTAAAATCATAGGCGGAAGACTTAAATGTAGATAGATGATCAATAATACAGAAGTTCCACACATATATCTCTACCCCGGGACTGGAGTCACATACTCACGAACATCTAAGGAGTTCTACATACAAGGTCTGAAAGAAACATAATCTGTTTATCTCGGGTACAATGAGATGACAGCCAAAATGTAAAGATAGAAGGGAGATGCCGAGCCTGCGGACGCCTGCAAGCTACCTCGGGTCTCTCTCTGGACTGAAGGTGCGCCCCCGTGCTAATGCTACTGCCGCTGCTCAAAACCTGGACCTGTGCAAAAATGCATAGAGTGTAGCATCAGCACAACCGACCCCATGTGCTGGTAAGTGTCTAGCCTAACCCCGGCGAAGTAGTGACGAGGCTAGACTGGACACCACATAAACCTGTGCAGTTATAAATATACAACGGAAACAAGATACCAAACAACTAGAAACATGGGAGGGGAAAACATGCTGTGGGGAGATAACAACAGTAACAGTAAATCCGAAGTAATCAATCTAGGTGCAACTTACAATTTAAAGCGAACAAGAAACTAATACCGACACTAAACACATTTGCATCAATAACTGTTGCGGCGAGCAACCCGATCCATAATTATCACTGTTGCGGCGTGTAACCCGATCCACAATTTTCACTGTTGCGGCGTGCAACCCGATCCACAATTATAACACTGTTGCGGCGTGCAACCCGATCCACATATAACACTGTTGCGGCGTGCAACCCGATCCACAATTATCACTGTTGCGGCGTGCAACCCGATCCACAATTATAACTCTCAACCTTGCCCAAGCAACAGTCACAAATAAAGGGCAAGGGAGTAAACAAGTATTTGGAAAAGAAATCCCAACAAGGGTACACACAACAACCAATGACCGACTATGCAAGAGTAAATCGTTATTTCTCTTTTCCTCATTTTTATATCCTAACTCTCCTTAGCACTCGTGTCAAGCTCTAAGGCATTTCTCATTCTCACATGCTCTCACCATTTGTATTTCAGACCGAGCCAATGCTCCACGAAGTTCTAACAATCATAATATCATTCCAATATGTTTACCACGTATAGAAGCCAATCCAAAATGACATGGAAGGCATAAAATATCCAAACAACTCACATATAAGGACTCACGGTCATGCTAGACCCTAATGTATAGGAACTCGTCACCATGCCTATACACCGTACTCGATCATTTAGCAATTAGCAAACACAGACTCGACTCCTATTCCCGTCAAGCTAGGGTTAAACCAACACATAACTCAACTTCTGCGGCCAATACAATCCTCCACAACCGCTTTCCCTCTCGAATTCGGCTCCAACTCGACCAAAATCTATGCAATAAGGACTTCATGATATCAATATATGCTAAACAATCCAACCCAATGACTAATTGTAGCTTTTTCATCAATTTACCCAAAAGGTCAAAAATGCCCCGGGCCTACATGGTCAAAA
This sequence comes from Nicotiana attenuata, assembly GCF_001879085.1. Taxonomy (NCBI): domain Eukaryota; kingdom Viridiplantae; phylum Streptophyta; class Magnoliopsida; order Solanales; family Solanaceae; genus Nicotiana; species Nicotiana attenuata. The sequence continues at coordinate 42,985 of NW_017675437.1, forward strand.
CCCGAGGTTCGAACCAAAACCCATTTAACCATTTCCCCAAGAACTCAAATATGTAAGTTATTTTGGAATCGGACCCCGAATTGAGGTCCAAAACCCCCAATTTTAGAAAACCTAGGTTCTACCCTAAATTCCCAAGTTCCCCATTAAAATCTTTGTTTTGAAGTTGAAATTATGTTTAAGGATGTTAAGGAGTAAAGAAAATCAGTTAGAAAACACTTACCAATCGTTTTTAAGAAGTAGAATCGTTTGGAAAATCGCCTCTTATGTTTTGGGTTTTGAAAAAGTGAAGAAATGACTGAAAATCCCGACTTTATATACTGTGCTGAAGGCTGGCGCGGACCGCACAAAAATGCACCACGGCCGCGCCGAGGAAGGGAAGAAAAATGACTCTCTGAACCTACCCAGCGCGGACCGCACTGATTTGGTGCGCGGCCGCGCTGGTTGACCTAGAACTCACTGGCCCTCTGAACCTAGCCACGCGGACCGCGCAAGGACGCACCGCGGCCGCGCTGGGGGCCTGCAACCCCTGAACCCGCAACCATCTGTTATTTTTTTCTAGCCTAAGACCTCCCGGGACCTACTCAAAACTCACCCGAGCCCTCGGGGCTCCCAACCGAACATACATATAAACTCGAAAACATCCTACGGACTCATCCGTGCGATCAAATCGCCCAAACAACATCATAAGCATCAAATTAGGCCTCATGACCCAGGATTTCCTTCCAATTTTCATAAAATATCAAGTTTACTGCTTCAAGCTCAAAACACGTCAAATGACGTCCAAATCTTACCAAACTTTACAGCAATTGCTTAAATCATATTTAAGACTTATGCCGGGTGTCGGAACCAAAATATGAGCCCGACAGCACAGTCTTCAAAACAAGTAACACTTTCAAATTCTTTAATTATTTTCAGAAAACAATTTCACTTAAAAATTCATTTCTCGGACTTGGGACCTCGGAATTTGATTTCGGGCACACACCCAAGTCCCAAAATTTCCTACGGACCCTCCGGGACTGTCGAATCACGAGTCCGGGTCCGTTTGCCCAAAACGTTGACCGAAGTCAAACTCAATCAATTAAATACCAAGATTTAACAATTTTTCTCACAAATTTCATATTTAAACTTTTCTGGCTACGCGCCCGGACTGCGCACACAACTCGAGGCAACCCCAAATGAGGTTTTCAGGGCCTCAGAAGTACAGAGGGAGTAGGAATACAGGTGATGACCCTTTAGGTCGTCACATTTGAGGCCCTGAGCAGCTTCATATCAGGTATTATGACTTGTATGTATGGTCGGAATTGAATTCCGAGAAGTTCGGAGTTGATTTGGAAAGAGAATTCTCATTTCAGAAGCTTTAAGTTGAAAGAATTGACTAAGATTGGATTTTTGAGTAAACGACCTCAGAATATGGATTCGAAGGTTCCAGCAGGTTCGTATGATGATTTCAGACTTGGACGTATGTCCGGATCGGGTTTTGGAAGACGCGGGAACGCTGTGGGCACCTATTGTGGAAGTTAGCATTTTTGGAAGAATTTCATAAGTTTGGGTTGAAGTACATTATAGTGTTATCGATGTTCGTTTGGGATTCCGAGTCTGGGAATAGCTCCGTATGGTGATTCTGGTGTTGGGAGCGCGACCGGAAGTGAATTCGGAGGTCCGTGGGTCATATTGAAGTCATTTGGCTAAAGATAGAAATTTGAAGGTTTTTGAGGAGTTTGACCGAGAGTTGACTTTTTGATATCAGGGTTGTAACGACCCGCCTGGTCGTTTTGTCTTTTTTAACCCCGTTCCCTTAAATAAACCTTCCCGTGCTTGCTTTAGCAAATTTACGACTTGCGGGGACGGTTGGTTCGGGGTTTGGAAGAGTTTTGGGTGAAATATGCTCATTCGATTCCTTAGGATTCCATAAAAGGCTAAGTTTGACTTTGGTCAATATTTTGAGCAAACGGACCTGGATTCATGATTTCACGATCCCGGAGGGTCCGTAGGAAAATATGGGATCTGGGCGTATGCCCGGAATCGAATTCCGAGGTCCCTAGCCCGAGTAATGAATTTTTATTAGAAATTGTTAATCTAAAGTTTTAAGGATTTAAAGAAACTAGTTAATTATTGATTTCCTAGGTATCGGGCTCGTATTTTGGTTCCGAGGCCCGGTACAGGTCCAAAATATCATTTAAGACTTGTCTATAAAATTTGGTGTCAATTCGAGTAGTTTTAGGGCGTTTTGGCCCGTTGGAAGAAAATTAAGAACTTGAAGTTCATAAGTTTGATTCATTTGGTTTTAGGGGGTGAATTCTAGATTTAGCGTTGTTTCGCGTGTTCCGAAGGTTCGAGTAGGTCCGCCTCGTGATCTCACACTTATCGGTATGTTCGGGCGGGGCCCGGGAGCCCCGAGCGTCAATCGGTCGAGGCTCGAGTGAAGTGGAAATTTTGAGAGAGGGCTGAAGAACTGCTGCATGTGGCCCTACCATCGCAGAAGCGGCCCAGGGCGACCTGGCCATTTTCGCAGATATGGCCCCCAAGCTACAGAAGCGGCGCCGCAGATGCGGCCCAGAGACCGCAGATGCGGTCCCAGCCTTCCCTCCCCTTTTTGTAGATGCGGTTACAATCTCGCAGATGCGGGACCGCAGATGCGGCCCCCTGACCGCAAGTGTGGAAATCAATGAACCAGTGAGGTTCATTAAAGACGGGCTCTAAGTCATTTTTATGACATTTTCACTCTTCCTTTGGGCTATTTGGGAGCTTTTGAGAGAAGGACTTCACTTAGCATCAAGAGGTAAGTTTATTCCACCCATCCTTAGTTTAATACTTGTATTTTAGGTAGATTAAACACTAGAACTTGGGAAAAATCAAAGGGTTAGAGCTAAACCTAGGGTTTTAATAAAACTTAGATTAAACCCCGAGGTTTGTTATGGAATTGATTAGAAATCATATATTAGTGATCCTTAGGTTGTAAGGAACAACTTCCTTCGAAAAATTTCGGAATCCGGGCACATGGGCGCAGGGTCGAATTTTAGGAAACTTGTGTTAATGGTTGGGAAATCCCTTAAATAGCTAGAATTCGATCTTATGAGTCTATATTAACTAGTTCTTACTTCGTTTGACTAGTTGGGATCGTTCGGCTCCGAATTGAGGGCTTGGACTTGTTCTTGGCATTGAAGGTGCACTTGGAGCGAGGTGAGTCTCCTTTCTAACCTTGTAAGAGGGAGTTGTCCCCATAGGTATAATAATTGAATTAATTGCCATTATATGCGGGGGCTACGTACGCACTAGGTGACGAGAGTCCATGTGTAGCTTCTATTAGGCTAAGTCCGGATAGTCTAGGACCCATAAGCATGCTGTATGTGATTTACTTGTAACTTGATGCTTAGATTCGGATTCGTATAATCCATGTTGATTAAATTAATTGAGACTAGTGG
>NW_017675437.1:47704-67284 GCF_001879085.1 Nicotiana attenuata
GGGTGTCCCCAGAGTTATTCCAGTCGCACCACCAGCAGACCATGCCGGGAGATCCTAGTTATTGAGAAGCAGGGCGAGGTGCCCACAACTGAGCCCACCCCGGCAGACTTTATGACAACACCGAGATTTTACGGAGGTTATGGGTCGTATGCTTCGGTTCATTGATTCTATGACTCAGGCAGGTTATTTCCAGCCGATCCAGCTCCTGGTCATGCAGCTGCAGTATATCAGACCCGGGTGCACTACCCGTAGATGGGGCCCTGCCAGTTGCTGCAGTGGCACCCCAGCCCAGACCAGCTGCGGATGGCGACCCGCAGAAGCTATTAGACAGATGGACCAGACTTCACCCTCCTATCTTCGGGGGTGAGCGTCATGAGGATGCCCAGGACTTCATTAACAGGTGCAGGGACAGACTGCATAACATGAGGATATTGGAGTTGCATGGAGTGGACTTCACTACTTTTCAGCTTGAGGGAAGGGCCCGTAGATGGTGGCAGTCCTACGTTCTTGGAAGGCCAGCAGGTTCTCCTCCCATCACTTGGAGCCAGTTTGCACAGTTATTCTTGGATAGGTACATTCCACCCTCTGAGAAGGAAGAGCTACGGTATCAGTTTGAGCATCTTGAGCAGGGTCAGATGTCTGTGACCGATTATGAGGCGAGGTTTTCTGAGTTGTCTCGCCATGCACTCATGATACTTCCCACAGATGCAGAGAGAGTGCGAAGGTTTGTTGCGAGGTTGCACCCTGATATTCGATCTGGTATGGCCCGAGAGGTAGAGATAGGTACAGATATCAGCTAGTGGTTGAGATTGCTCACAGGATTGACGGGTATCGCCAGAGGGGTAGAGAGCAGATGCAGCAGGATAAGAGGGCTAGATTCTCGGGAGAGTTCAGAGGTGCCCCAGCTAGGGGTAGAGGTCACTTCGGGAGGGGTCAGCCCAGCGGACCCCCGTATTCAGCACCACCACCCCATCCCCGAGGTGCTCTAGTGAGACCTTATTTCAGTGCGATGCCAGAGAGTTCTTACCGCCCACCAGCTATTCAGGGTTCCTCCGACGGGTATTCTGGTTATTAGGATTCTTCTAGTGCTTACTCCAGCGCTGTGCCAGAGAGTTCCTATCGCCCCCCGGCCATCCAGGGTTCTTCCAGTGGGTATTCGGGTCAGCAGGCTCAGACTTCAAGACAGCAGGATATGGTACCGAGAGTGTGCTACGAGTGTGGAGATCCGGGTCATCTGAAGAGGACCTGCCCCAGGCTTCGGGGCAAGGCAGTACAGCAAGGTCAGCAGCTCATGATTTCAGCACCAGCTGCCCAGCCACTGAGAGGTGGAGGGCAGGTTGGTCGGGGCCGACCTAGAGGTGGAGGTAAGACAGGGAGAGGTCAGCCAGCTACTTTTCAGGCAGGTGGGGGCCAGCCAGCCGGCACTCCAGCTAGATTCTATGCTCTTCCGCCTAGGCCAGATGCATTGGCCTCAGACGCCGTCATCACATGTATTATTTCCGTCGGTGGTGGAGATGCTTCGGTATTATTTGAACCAGGGTCTACTTATTCATATGTATCATCTCTGTTTGCTCGTTTCCTGGGTATTTCTCCTGAGCCTTTGGGCACTCCTGTTCATGTTTCCACTCTTGTGGGTGATTCTGTGGTTGTGGATCGGGTCTACCGGTCCTGTGTGGTCACGTTCTGTGATTTCGAGACTAAAGCAGACCTCTTGTTGCTTGATATGATCGATTTTGAGGTCATCCTTGGCATGGACTGGTTATCTCCATATCACGCCGTCCTAGATTGCCATGCCAAGACTATTTCGCTAGTGATGCCAGGGTTGCCGAGGTTGGAGTGGAAGGGTTCCACAGCTGATACACCTAGTCGGGTTATTTCTTTCCTGAAGGCTCGGCATATGGTTGAGAAGGGGTGTTTGGCTTATCTAGCTTATGTTCGGGACACCACCGCAGAGTCCCCGACGATTGATTCAGTTCCAGTGGTTCGAGAGTTCACTGATGTCTTTCCTTCTGATCTTCCTAGCATGCCACCGGATCGTGATATTGATTTCTGTATCGATTTGGCTCCAGGAACCTAGCCTATATCTATTCCACCGTACCGCATGGCTCCTAAAGAGTTGAAGGAGTTGAAGGAGCAGCTCGAGGAGCTGTTGGCAAAGGGGTTTGTTAGGCCCAGTGTGTCACCTTGGGGCGCACCAGTGTTATTTGTGAAGAAGAAGGATGGGACTATGCGGATGTGCATTGATTACCGCCAGTTGAACAAAGTCACCATCAAGAACAAATATTCGTTGCCTCGTATCGGTGATTTATTCGACTAGTTGCAGGGTGCTAGGGTGTTCTCTAAGATAGACCTGAGGTCAGGGTATCATCAGTTGAGGATTCGGGACTCGGATGTTTCGAAGACTACATTCTGGATGAGATATGGCCATTATGAGTTTTTGGTGATGTCCTTTGGCTTGACTAATGCCCCAGCAGCATTTATGGATTTGATGAACAGAATGTTCAAGCCCTATATTGATTCATTTGTTATTGTCCTCATTGATGACATCTTGATATATTCTCGCAGCCTGGGGGAGCACGAGCAGCATTTGAGGGTACTGCTTCGGACCTTGCGGGAACAGAAGCTATATGTTAAGTTCTCTAAGTGAGAGTTTTGGCTAGATTCAGTGTCATTCTTGGGACATATAGTGTCAGGAGAGGGTACTAAGGTAGACCCCAAGAAGATTGAGGCAGTTCAGAGTTGGCCACGCCCCACCTCAGTGACCGAGATCCGGAGTTTCCTGGGGTTAGCAGGTTATTACAAGCGGTTCGTGCAGGGCTTTTCATCTATTGCATCACCTCTGACTAGATTGACCCAGAAGGGTGCTCCTTTCCATTGGTCCGATGATTGCGAGGCGAGCTTCCAGAAGCTCAAGACAGCCTTGACTACAGCACCAGTCCTTGTGTTGCCTTCCGGTTCGGGGATATATACAGTGTATTGTGACGCTTCGCGTGTTGGCTTGGGTTGTGTATTGATGCAGGAGGGGCGAGTTATATCATATGCCTCCCGTCAGCTGAAGATTCATGAGAAAAAATTATCCTGTGCACGATCTGGAGTTGGCGGCGATTGTTCATGCTTTTAAGATATGGAGGCACTAATTGTACGGGACTTCATGTGAGGTTTATACCGATCATCGCAGCTTGCAGCATTTGTTCAAGCAGAGGGATCTTAATTTTAGGCAGCGCAGGTGGCTTGAGTTACTGAAGGATTATGACATCACCATTCTTTATCATCCTGGCAAGGCAAATGTGGTTGCGGATGCCTTAAGCAGAAAGGCTGAGAGTATGGGTAGTTTGGCATTCATTCCAGCAGGAGAGAGGCCACTAGCTTTGGACATTCAGTCCTTGGCTAACAAACTAGTGAGGTTGGACATTTCGGAGCCCTCCCGGGTTCTTGTATGTATGGTAGCTCAATCTTCATTACTGGGGGAGATAAAGGCCCGACAGTTTGATGATCCACATTTGGCGGTCCTCAGAGAGACGGTGCTTCAGGGAGGTGCGAAGGAGGTTTCTATTGGCGAGGATGGTGTTTTACGACTCCAGGGTCGCCTATGTGTTCCTAATGTTGATGGTCTGAGGAAGAGGATCCTAGATGAGGCACACAGTTCGCGGTGTTCTATTCACCCGGGAGCTACGAAGATGTATCGTGACTTGAGGCAACATTACTGGTGGCGGAGGATGAAGAAAGACATAGTGGAGTATGTGGCTAAGTGTTTGAATTGCCAGCAGGTCAAGTATGAACATCAGAGACCGGGTGGCCTACTTCAGCAGATGCCTATACTAGAGTGGAAGTGGGAACGCATTACCATGGATTTCGTAGTGGGGTTGCCGCAGACCTTGCGGAAGTATGATTCAGTATGGGTCATCGTTGATAGGTTGACCAAGTCTGCCCACTTCATTCCAGTGGCTACTACTTATACAGCAGAGAGGTATGCTCAGATTTATATTCGGGAGATAGTCCAATTGCGCGGTGTGCCTATTTCCATCATATCAGACAGAGGCCCTCAGTTCACTTCCCATTTCTGGAGAGCCATTCAGGGTGAGTTGGGGACCCGTGTAGAGCTTAGCACAGCATTCCATCCTCAGACCGACGGGCAGTCGAAGCGGACAGTTCAGATTTTAGAGAATATGCTTAGAGCATGTGTGATTGACTTTGGAGGGTAGTGGGATCAGTTCTTGCCCTTGGCGGAGTTTGCATATAATAACAGCTATTAGTCCAGCATTGAGATGGCTCCATACGAGGCTCTATATGGTCGCCGTTGTCGTTCTCCTATCGGATGGTTCGAGCCTGGTGAGGCTAAGTTGTATGGTACAGACTTAGTACAGGATACCCTGGATAAGGTGAAGTTGATTCAGGAGAGGCTTCGCACAGCTCAGTCCAGACAGAAGAGTTATGCGGATCAGTAGGCGCGTGATGTATCATTTATGGTTGGCGAGAAGGTTCTCTTGAAGGTCTCGCCCATGAAGGTCATTATGAGGTTCGGGAAGAAGGGCAAGTTGAGCCCAAGGTTTATTGGCCCCTTCGAGGAGTTGAGGAGAGTTGGGGAGGTTGCCTATGAGCTTGATCTACCACCCAGATTATCGGGGGTTCATCCAGTGTTTCATGTGTCGATGCTTCGAAAGTATCATGCCGACTTTTCCCATGTGTTAGACTTCAGTACTATTTAGCTGGATGAGGGCTTGGGCATTGAGGAGGAGCCAGTTGCCATTATTGATAGGCAGGATCGCCAGTTGAGATCCAAGAGGATTTCTGCGGTAAAGGTCCAGTGGAGAGGCCAACCAGTTGAGGAGGCGACCTGGGAGTCCGAGGAGGACATGCGGAGCAGATATCCCCATTTATTCAGCAGCCCAGGTACTTTTCTATGGTCCATTCGAGGACGAACGTTTGTTTAAGAGGTGGAGAATGTAACGACCCGCCTGGTCGTTTTGCCTTTTTGAACCCCGTCCCCTTAAATAAAACTCCCCGCACTTGCTTTAGCTAATTTATGACTTGCTGGGACGGTTGGTTCGGGATTTGGAAGAGTTTCGGGTGAAATATGCCTATTTGATTCCTTAGGATTTTCTTAAGAGATTAAGTTTGACTTTGGTCAACATTTTGAGCAAACGGACCCGAATTCGTGATTTGACGGTCCCGGAGGGTCCGCAGGAAAATATGGGACCTGGGTGTATGTCCGGAATCGAATTCCGAGGTCCCTAGCTCGAGTAGTGAATTTTTATTAGAAATTGTTAATTTGAAGTTTTAAGGATTAAAGAAACTAAGTAATCATTGATTTCCTAGGTATCGGGCTCGTATTTTGGTTCCGAAGCCTGGTACAGGTCCGAATTATCATTTAAGACTTGCCCGTAAAATTTGGTGTCAATCCGAGTGGATTTAGGGCGTTTTGGCCCGTTGGAGGAAAATTAAGACCTTGAAGTTCATAAATTTGATTCATTTGGTTTTAGGGGTGAATTCTAGATTTAGCGTTGTTTTGGGTGTTCCGAAGATTCGAGTAGGTCCGTCTCGTGATTTCAGACTTGTCGGTATGTTCGGGCGGGGCCCGGGAGCCCCGAGCGTCAATCGGACAAGGCTCGAGTGAAGTGGAAATTTTGAAAAAGGGCTGAAGAACTGCTACTTCTGTCATAACCGCATCTGCGGTTCTTGGACCGCAAATGCGGTTCATTGATCGCAGAAGCGGCCCAAGGGGGGCCAAGCCAGGAACCACAGATGTGGCTCCCAGACCGCAGATGCGGTCCCAGCCTTCCCTCCCCCTTTCCGCAGATGCGATTGAAATCTCGCAGATGCGGAACCGCAGATGCGGTCCCTTTACCGCAGAAGCGGAAATCACTGAACCAGTGAGGTTCATTAAAGACGGGTTCTAAGTCATTTTTTTTACATTTTCACTCCTCCTTTGGGCGATTTGGGAGCTTTAGAGAGAAGGTCTTCACCTAGCATCAAGAGGTAAGTTTGTTCCACCCATCCTTAGTTTAATACTTGTATTTTAGGTAGATTAAACACTAGAACTTAGGCAAAATCAAAGGGGTTAGAGCTAAACCTAGGGTTTTGCTAAAACTTGAATTTAACCACGAAATTTGTTATGGAATTAATTAGAAGTCATATATTATTGATCCTTAGGTTGTAGAGAACAACTCCCTTCGAAAAATTTCGGAATCCGGGCACGTGGGCCCGGGGTCGGATTTTTAGAAAACTTGTGTTAATGGTTGGAAAATTTCTTAAATAGCTAGAATTCGATCCTATGAGCCTATATTAACTAGTTCCTACTTTGTTTAACTAGTTTGGGATCGTTCGGCTCCGAATTGAGGGCTTGGACTCATTCTTGGCATTTGAAGTGCACTTTGGAGCGATGTGAGTCTCCTTTCTAACCTTGTAAGAGGGAATTGTATCCATAGGTATAATAATTGAATTAATTATCATTATATTCGGGGCTACGTAACGCACTAGGTGACGAGAGTCCGTACGTAGCGACTATTATGTTAAGTCCGGGTAGTCTAGGACCCATAAGCATGCTCTACGTGATATTCTAGTGCGTGTTGATTAATTCGGACTTGTATGAACTATTTTGAGTAAGAAGAATGGGACTAGAGAATGACCCTTATCCTGTTTGGTCTTTTAAAGGAGAATACTTGGTATTTCTATGTATGGCTACACCTCATATATATATATATATATATATATATATATATATATATATATATATATATATATATATATATATATATATATATTAACTGTTATTGTTGCTTGTTAATGAGATTATTTTCTATTTGACCGCATCGCACGGGTGATTCGCGAGCGGGGTAATAGACGCATCTATGGTTTGAGCCATTCGACCCTCGGCAGTGCACAATTATTTTGTGTTGGATCGGGCCGTACGTCCCACGGTAATTATTTGCGCATGATTTTTCTTAGAAATTCTTCAACGGATGAGTTACATACTTGCTTAGACTATAGACAAGCATACTCGTTAGTGTTTGGGAAAGAACTGTTAGTCCATGATTATTAAATGTAAACAACTTGAGATATCCATGCTTATTATAAACTTTTCTCATATTAATTGACCCTAGTAAGTATCGAGTCGACCTCTCGTCTCTACTTCTTCGATATTAGACGGGATGCTTACTGGGTACATATTGTTTATGTACTCATACTACACTTCTGTACTTAATTGTACAGGGTCTGAGGCAGGTACATCTGACTACCAGTCGGGCGCGCACCACCGAGCAGATTTGATACTCCTACAATGAGCTGCTTTCCTTTCCGTGCCGTGCAGCAGGTTGAAGGAGTTTTCTTATGTTTTTATGCTGTCTATTCTGTTCAGACAGTAGGGTGGTGTATTTTGTTGTACATTCTACTAGTTGCCCACTACTGTGACACCAGGTCTTGGCACACACATTAGTAGACGTTATTATTTTGGGGTTGTATGATTTTCATGATTTTTATCATCATATCTAATCTATTTCCTACTTAAAGAATTATTTCAATTATTTTGGGGTTAAAGTAATCGAAAGTTAAATTTGTATTTTTCCGCGTCGGTTTGCCCAGCAATGGCTTTGGGCGCCATCATAACCTATTACGAAAATGGGTCGTGACATTTAAAACTGGCATTACCAATGGCAGAACCTGTGCTCGTTTTTTTACTGGCAACTTTCTTTTTACCTAAATCAATCTGCAATCAGTTCTTCTTCTTTTGTTTCTGAAATCAGTAGATATCATGCCTATAGGTTTCTTCTATCACTTAGGCAAGCCTCAGGATAAACTTATAAACTGAACCAGATTTTATTAACTACAACCAACAGGCAGGCCTGATTCGGGCTTCCTATCTAAACTATGTAATAAATCAATCTGCCACTTTTAAGTTTTATTTAGACCTTAAACAGTACGTGTAAGACATGCTAAACTATGTGTTTTCTCTGGTTTAAGGAGGTTTATCTGAGCTTTATTATTTGTTTATATACTCTCCCCCAAACTTTCTATATGTGTTTTGATTGTCGCCTTAGTATTTTAACCTTTTGAAACCACAAATAAGCCAATGCCCCCTCCCTTTAGGATTAGTAATCCCAAATACCTCCGGGATTGATAGATTTGGGGCGGATAATAGCATGCAATAAGTAAACGAGACTATTACGCGCTTTAGTACCTTAACGAGGTGGGAAATGGTAGATATGGATATGATGACCACGCGATAACACCACGTGAATAAGTGATTACTGGGTGTTGTGTGGGGTGATCCATATTATTTATAAACCTAGGACCCCCCTCTCTTTTACTTGTTTATTTTCAAATTTCTCAAACTATTTTTTTCTCAAAATTCAGCTTTTCTTTCGTTTCTTTTCACTCCATCTATTTGCAAGATTTATGTGAAAATCCCCTCTTATTTGAAGCCTTATTTGTCTATATATTATTTGTACCTTAAAGTTACAACAATAGCTTGGCCGGGAACCACACTAGTGGATTCTGAGAGGTGCCTAACACCTTCCCCTTGGAATAATTTCAAGCCCTTACCCAATCTCTGGTTATCCAAACAAAACCCTTCTTAGTGTCCTAATGCACTTTAATCATTAGGTGGCGACTCTTCACTCCTTTTAAACCCAATTCCCAAAAGGGAATGAGTTGCCTTCCCAAATGTCATAAACCCGATTTCGCGAGAAAAAGGGGGCATCGACATATACACCACTAAAATTTGATGCACTATATTGGGATCTAACATATCTAAGAAAATTTACTGTGTAATCAATGTATACTAAACTACCCCAACTCTGCCTATCAAAAACGGTATCCCAATCGCCAACACCCCAATAGCATGGCTTTGGAAAATACCTGTCACCCCTAAAATAAAAATTTTCCTATGGCTTATAATGCACAGCCGTCTACCAACCAAAAAATACTTGCACCATATAGGTATTTTATTGGATGATCGTTGCAAATTTGTAATAGCGCACCAGAGTCTATTAATCACTTATTTCTAAATTGTCCTAACGTACAATCTATGTGGGTACAACTAGGGTTGATTGATGCTGTTAACCACCTTAATAGGTTTTCACAACCCTCACAATGGTTAAGACCTTAATGCAGGCGAAAACCCATCCCATGCCTTATCGCATCAACAACCAAACTATTATTTCGTATACACTATGGCACATTTGGCTTAGTCGTAATGACAACAATTTTAATAATACCCAACACCAACTATCCATTAAATGTATCACCAACCAAGCGTTGGAATTCACTTACCTGGCAACCAATTTAAAACTAAAGCAAAATCCCATACTACAACCTATAAAATGGATCCCTCCAAAACCAAACTTCTTCAAACTCAATACAGATGGAGCAGCATCACTAGCAACTAACAAAGCAGGTATAGGGGGATTCATTCGTGATTCAGAAGGGAATTGGATTTGCAGGAAATATCAACACCACAAACAGCATTCATGCAGAATTACAAGCCCTCTATCATGGTTTAGAATTGGCAACCACACGATGTAATTTGATTCCACTGGAAATAAACGTTGATGCGTCAGAGGTACTGACACTGCTAAACTATAATAATATGCATTACACTAATCTTATCTCTGACTGCAGGCACCTCCTGGATCAGCTGCATAGTGTCACAGTTGCACATATCTAAAGAGAGGAAAATGAGGTGGCTGATCAACTAGCTAAAAAAGGTTACAGTATGGAACCAACCTCCAAACCTATTGTTTTTGCCGCGCCACCAGATTTTGTCAATACAGCACCACAACTGGATCGAGCAGGAGCCATACGCTATAGGAAGACAACTGAACGGACCCTGGATATGCCAACAACAATTTTTGTTGTACATGAGGACGGACATGCAACCACCACAACCAATGGCGTTACTATAGTAGATAACTCCATTAGGTCAACTCACCCTCATCTTTTTGTAAATCACTTACGTCCTCATCCTCATGTAATAGCAACCCATCAAACGCTACTAACATGATGCACCCAATGCATCCCCTCTCTGTAGTAACTCTTTAATTTAGTTTAATGCAATATTATCTTTCGTACCAAAAAAAAAATTAATGTGAATATATACCTTGAATCAACATTGAGATTCTATCCATCTTGCCACTACCCTTGTTAGTCGAATTGAGTTGTTGGCACATCTTAATTTTATTTCTTTCTTTGCTTTCTGTGTCCTCAGTTCTCCTTTCAAGTTCGTAGTGTTAGAAGTTATGTTTGTAGTTTTACTTGATAAAATCACAAAATGATCAAATACGTAAAAGACATAATATCAAGAAGTTTACAATTTCAAAATACTGCATTTATTTATTTCAGAATTTTGTTTGGCCGTTGAAAATTAACGCTGGAAAATATTTTTGGATGTGGGAGCAGAGGTGGAGCTAGAATTTGAAGCTTATGGGTTCGGATTTTACAGCAGATTAAGCTACTGGGTTCAAAATTAATAACTTATTGTATATATTCAATGGATTTCTCAAGACAAACACAGGTTTGAACTTTGAACCAAAGCTACTGGGTTCGGCCAAACCCGCAACCGCAAGGCATGCTCCGCCCCTGGTCTCAGATTTAAATTATAGTAGAGGCAAAAATGCTTGTTGATTTCTTCCTATACTAGTGTGTTAGAACACGTGCGATGCGCGGATAATTTGACAGAATGTTAATTTTATAAAATTATGATCTAATATATCATATTATTTTAATAAATTTTAGTTGTCATTTTATTATTTAATATAGTGTGCAGAAATAATATAACAAAATTTATACATAAGCAAGGGATACACATCATATAGTAATCAAACAAATTATTTGTTCCTTATTTATTCAATATTAAATTAGCAAGTACTTATTACTTTTTATTAACTTGTCAATTGGCTTAATATTTTGATATTACTTCCCTTTTAATTAATTATAAGTATATATATATAATATATACTATACTATATGTTATTATAATATTACACTATAACTACTATATGTTATATATATTTAAATCAGACTTTTTTTTGTTTAAACCTTAGTTCTATCTGTTCAAAGAATGCCTTCAATGGTCAATAATCTACAAATAGCTTTTTTTGAGTCTTATTATTTATTGAGTTTATTTTTAATTATTTCAAATAATATATCATAAAGTGTACTTTACTGACTGAAGCCTTTTTGTACCATCGTTTTTAACTTCGATAACTCATAGTTTTCTCATCTTGTCACTCTTGCTGAGAAATTTAATAAATCAAATTAGCACTTTTTTTTACTGGAAAAGATTAAAAATTTTGAATCTATCAAAAGTGATGAAAGAGATAAGCCTTATATTGATCTTATATAAGAAAACGCTATCCATTTTCTAATAGTTACTTAATTTATTAATATATATCTACTTATGTATAATATACTATATATGATATAATATTAATATGTCTATCTTGTCACGTATATATTTGTAGTAGCATCTTGATATTGTACACACAGTCTAGATTCGGTTGCTGGGGCCTAAGGTGGTGGAACCGGAGATTGGGAACAGTTAAAACCTCCGGTGGGAAGTAAAAAAATTTCAAGGGAAGATCACTAGCACGCACCCTCGAACTCTTCAATAACGAATGTATTCATAGCATCTGGATAGAAAGGAATGTGAGAGTATTTGAGCAGATGAGTAGAGAATGAGAGCAGATAGCTAAAGAAATTGCCTATATATGTAATGTCCGAGCACCCCCTAGAATTAGGAGTAAACTGCAGCTTGTGTTCTAGAGTTTTATATTTGTTTTTTGTTCGTTTGATTTGGTCAAGTAGCAAAGTTAGCTAGGCTGCGGATATGTATTGCTTCTTGGCTAATTAATAAAACTCGTATACGTTACCGAAAAAAAATATGAATATTCTTACTTCGTGCAGTTTAAGTATCCCTAGCGAATGACCTCATAAATTTTAGACATAAAAGTTTCTCTTCACTTCCTTAGTACATTTTATTGGTAAAATAAAATAGAAATAAACAAGAATTTTTTAAGGAAACGTTTCTGAAGTAGTCTAATGAAGCAAAAAATTGATGGAATTAAAATCTAATCCTCCAAAGGTAGTGAAAAGCAAAATATTTTTTGTTTATTAAAAAAATTAAATATTAAAAATAGAATAACGTAGCTTGCATACATCTCAAGAAATTAAAAGTATTCCCTCGTTGCCAGAAACCTAAGAGCTAAAACAACTATAGAACCGTTTCAAATCTAATAAAAATTTGTGACGACCCAAAAGGTCATCACCTTGTTTCCTCAATTCATTCTGTGTTCTCCGAGGCCTTGAAAACCTCAGTTTTACTTGCCGTCGATTTGTACGCAGAGGGTCCGGCGCGTAGCCGGAAAGCTCTTTATGTCGAAAATGTGAATTTCTGCTGAAATAATTTCGAAGAATTTTGATATATTAATATATTATAGTTTGACTTTGGTCAACATTTTGGTAAACGGACCGCGGAGCCCGAGATTGGACGCCGCCCTCCCCCTCCCTCAAAACCCCCTACCCCGTCCCGAGAAGGTCCGTAGAAAATCAATGGAAACTCGCGGCATGTGCCCGGAATCAAATTCCGAGGTCTAGGACCCTGAGATATGAATTTTTCCATGAAGATTATTTTTCTGAAATTTATTAAGAAAATGCGAAATTAAAGAATTGATGTAAAAGACTAGGGATCGGGCTCTATTTTGGTTCCGACGCCCGGTACAAGTCGTAAATATGTGTTAAGCGCGTTTTCTGTAAAGTTTGGTCGAAAATCGGACGTCGTTACGTGTTTCCGCGACTCCGAAATGGAAACTTGAGGCTTTATGAACATTTTCAAAGGAACATGAGAGTTTTGAGCTTGATTCTATGTATATGATGTTATTTGGCGATTGAATCGCGCCGAGGTACGAAGTCGTTTAGGATGTTTTTTGAGGTGTGTTGCATGTTTGGTCTTGGAGCCCCGAGGGCTGCGGATGAGTTTTGGATAGGCATCGGAGTGCATTTCTCATGTTTTGAAAAATCTGGTATTTGGCTCTGCAATTTTTTCGCAAATGCGAAGCCAGGGTTCGCAAATGCGAAGGCCCAGCTATCGCAAAATCAAGCGCTGGTTCGCAAAATGCGAAACCCAGCCCAGGTATAGACCCCAAGCTTCCGCAAAATGCGAAAACCAGGCTCGCAAATGTCGACTCGGACCCTGGTTTCGTAAATGCTAGACCCAGATTCGCAAATGCGACTGGCAGCTTGAATTTCGCAAACTGCGAATACTAAAATAATCCGCATTGTCCCAAAGCCTGCCCCATTTTCGCAAATGCGAACCTATGTTCGCATTTCCCATATCCGAGGCCAGCAAATTTTGATACTTAGTCGAATTTTCAATCACTTTTCATCATTCTTTTCCAAAACCCCAGATAGGCGAATTTTTTCAAGAGCGAATACTTCATCCCAAATTACTTGTAAGTTGATTTTACTCATTCTTTTCAATCTTTAACATCATTTAAACAATGTTTTCCACTTGAAATCAAAGATTTTCCATGGGTGAAATTGGGATTTTAGGTAGAACCCAGGTTTTTTTATTAAATTGGGAATTTGACCTCGAATTGAGTCCACTTTTTCAAACAAAATTATATATTTAAACTTCGTGGTGGAATTGGGTAAACCAAGATTTTGAGTCGAACCTCGAGTTTTGGACCACGTGGCCCGGGGCGTTTTGGAAATTTTTGAGTAAAAAATCTTTGGAGGAAGAATCGTTTATATGCATTCAACACTAATTCCATATAAGTGTTTGCGTAAAGTAATGAGCAATTTGTGATCTAGATTCGAGCGAATTGGAGGTGGAACGCCCGAGGTAAAGCAATATTGAGGATTAAGTGATTCAAGGTTTGAGTTAAGTGTTTTGGTTAAACCTAGCTTGAGGGAAGTTAGAGTTGAATCTTGTTGTTACATTGCTATGTGATCGAGTACGCATGTATAGGCATGAGTGACGAGTTATCCGCTATAAACATTGGTGTCTAGCCAATGACCTATGATCTTAAATTGTTAAGTTATTGTGACTTGGTTGTGAACTCGTGTCTATTGAGGATTCTAGTTGTTGTGAATAACATGTGAACTGGTAATATGATCACTTGATTCCTGGAGCATGTAGGCTCAGATTGTGATACGAATATATGAAAGTATTACGAAAGACTTGATCTGTTGGAGTCTTGGCTCAACCAAAGTAGTAGAGTGAATTTTAAAGATAAGGAAAGTAAGAAAAGAGAAGCGTGTTGATGTATTCCCCTTATCGGGGACGTTGGTTGAACGTTGGGATTCTTTGCCCTTGCCGGATGGTTGTCAAATATTTGTTTATGTCTAATTGCCCCTTGATTGTTGACTGTTGTTTGCAAAGTCGGACTGTTAAATGTATATTGAGGACTCGGGTTGCGCGCCGCAACAATTGATGTATGAGGATCGGTGTTGCGCGCTCGCCAACAATAACGATTTCATGAGGATCGGGTTGCGCGCCGCAACACAAGATAAAGGATAAATAATGTAGGTCGCGTGTGCACGCCGCGAACAATGGTTAATTATGAGCGGATTCGCACGCCGCAACAGTTGTTGACATCATGTGTTTTATGTCTGAATATCTTAATTTCGGTCTTCCATTGCTGGATTTTTAGGCTGTTTTAGTTGTTACTCTGGATTTGTTTATTATTGTATCTCCCCATAGCATGTTTTCCCGCCCATGATGTTAATTAAAACTTGGTATTCGATTTTCCGCCTGTATTATTATAACGTGCACAGTTTATCTGGTGTCCAGTCTAGCCTCGTCACTACTTCGCCGGGGTTAAGGCTAGACCAAACTTTACCAGCAACATGGGGTCGGTTGTGCTTGATGCTACACTTCTGGTGCCAATTGTGCAGCAGGTCCAGGTTTGAGAAACAGCTAGCAGCAGTTTAGTTCGCGAAGACAGGTCGATTCATATCACGAGAACCGAGGTAGCCTTGCAGGCGTCCGCAGGCCCGGACGTCTCGCCCTTCTTTTATGTTTTCCGTGTTTGACTGTTGCCGCCTCATTGCTTCCGAGGAACAGAGAAGTCCAACTGTGTATATATTTCTTTCAGACCCTTTGTATTTTAGCGTCTATTCTTAGTGGTTAGTGAGAGTAATGACATACCAAATTCTTGGGAGAAGGTTGTTTTGACTATTCCGCGTTTAAATTCACATTTTAGACAGACTTCCGCTAGTGTTTCTAATTAGACTTATGTTCTATAGTGATGTTATCAACCTGTTTAAAGATAATGCTAGTGATGGATAAGGTTAAGTTAAGTTGGCCTTGCCTTAGCTACCACGCTAGGGCCATCACGACTCGATGGTAGGGAAAATCCGGGTCGTGACAAAGTTGGTACATCAGAAGCACTAGGTTATATAGGTCTCACAACTCTCACGAACAAACTTAGCTAGAAGTCTGATGGGGTAGGTTACGGACGTCCTTACTTGTCCCCAGAGTCTATTGAGTTAGGAAAAAGTCTCGATCTCTGTTCTTCTTGTCGTAGCGAATTGGTTTCTTAAATGCTGATCTGGCAACTTTCTCCACTCTCGTCTCATTCGCAGAATGCAGAAACACGCGGCGTTCCTCACTCCACCCGTATCACGCAAGTCGAGCCCCAGGCAAGGCTCCCGCTATGGGCAGAGGAACGTGGCCGGTGCTGGGGCCGATGGTAGGGGCAGGGCCAAGCCACCAGCAGCAACACCAGTGGCGGGGACAACTCAGGGTGACCTGGCGAGGAGGTTCGGCCCAGGCTCAGACCAGTTCCGGTGGGGCCCAGCTTCAGTTTCCCAGAGGGGTTTATTGCTACCCCAGTTCTTCCAGACGCGCTTGGTCCGTTGGTGGTCTATGGAGATGTGTCACCCGAGCAGGATGCTTCCTACTGATTGTTGTGGTGGCTTAGCACCCCAGCCGCTTTCCAGGCTGGGGAGGAGCCCAGGACTCCTGCTGCACTGTTGACTCCGCGAGCAGGTAGAGCTCACTTACAGACTCAGATCCTCACCGGGACCAGCCTCCAGGTCTATTCTATGTTCAGCGGGGTCAGTTGCCACACGGCCCGTGATGATGAGGGCTCATGTCCGCTGAGTGCTTTGTGGGCAGGCTGGACAAGATTCCACCATAAGGCTTTTCACTGGCGTAACATTTCAGCGGAGCTTCTGTCGAGGAACCTCCCCAGGACTATAATCCTGTGTATAACAGCTTCCACCTGAGGTCTCTCGAATACAATTCGCACCTTGTGCGCAGTCCAATGGAGTTATTGTTGCGGCTTTTCGTCCTATCTGGATCCCGTCAACAAGACTTGGTCGGAGGTGATCTACTGTTTTAGCCAGATACCTATGCTTGGTGCGCCGCTGACTTTGGGATCAGTTTTCAGGAGTTGATTTTCCTGGACGAACGTTTTCTCCCCGTATAACTCAGAGTGGGAATGCCTTATCGGACTTGGAGAATTCGAGCGCCTCCAGATAGGAGGTTATGACAGCTCAAGCTCAGTGATGAGACCGGTTTAAATCTTGATTTCTAGCTCGGCCATGCCCTCGCATACTTCCCACTGAGAGGAGGAGGTTGTGACGACGTGAGAATTAATCGACGCTAATGATTCCAGCCCAAAATCGTCTTCAGAATGGCCAGAGAGGCGTGAGTGATTATTTACTTTTGCAGGGAGGCAATGGACCACATGTGGCCCGGAGGCACGGTCGAGAAAGTTATCTGCCACAGGAAGGCGGTGTGGTCACTTATTTGGTTACACGACAATGATACCCCTGTCACTTTCTAGGTGCGATTACAGTGGTGGCCTCATCGAAGGCAAGGGAGTTCTTATGATAGGGTCAGTCTTCCGGCCCTGTTCAGTCAGAATGGCACCTCCATGGTTCTTCAGTCAGTGATGTAATCTCAGGTCGGATCGTGGTTGCTCGTGGGCAGTAGTATGCTTTATCAGCAGCCTCATCAGTGCACAGCCTCTTCAGATTTTCGTGGAGGTCATCGGGTTCGTCTAGACCAGTTGCTTGCGATCAATATAGGAGGCATAAGTTGACTAGAGATGTAGGGCGAAGTTATGGTTCCACATCAGGAAGCTTGCCTGGCGAGATTGAGGGGCGGGGGAGGCGGGGCTTAGCACTATGTCACGAATTCATATAGCAGCGGTCGTCCTTCGGCCCGTATGACTTCAGCCCGTGCATTTCAGTGTACCCAGCAGCCTGTTCTTCCGAGAGGCCAGCCTAGGTGCAGTAGGCTAGGGGATCATAGAGGGGGAGCAAGTCGAGAACCCTAGAGTGGAAGGGCCGGGACCGTGACTACAGAGAGCTTATCGGGTCCATAACGGTAGGTCTTCCGAATGTATTCCTAATTGACATGTGGTTCAGGGAGTGAGGGCTGAATCCCCGGGATCCCTTTACAATGCAATGTGTCACCAGCCGACCAGACGTGGCCAAGAGTTCGTCAGATGCACGTTATATACAGTAGCAATAGTTACTGAGCGTTGCAGATATTGAGGATGCGTTACAATCCGCTATTTGACCCTGGGTGTTTAACATACGAGTAGTTCATATGTATCGATCTTTATTTTGCAACACCGTGCCTGGCTATGGTACTAGTTATGCTTTGACATTCCTGTTTTATGATCTAACCACCTGCTGGAATTGAGCTCATTCACAAGTTTTTGAACCGGTGTCATCCGTTCACTGTGTGGTTGTGTTTTGGAGGTGTCAATTTGAGCACGTGTAAGATATTTTACTTAATGGCTTGTAGACTATGGTGGATTTCGATGTGTATGAGTGTGGATGGATTGGTTTGTCCCTTTGTACTTCATGTCCAATCTTAGATGTGTCACGCCAAGACCGTGACCTTGGCTTTGCCAGGAATTCCCCGACTTTAGGATGAGAGGGACTTCAGTCAAATGACTCACTGCGCAGTGTTATTACATAGTCAAGCCTCTACAAGCAAATGAGATGCGCGAGAATGGGGTGTTTAGCTTATCTGGCGTATGTTCGCGACTCCAGCCGCAGGAAGTTCCCTGTCTATTGACTCCTTCCTCATGTTCGAGAAGTTCCCTGAGTTTCCCTTCCCAGGACCTGCCGGGCATGCCGCCCGATAGGGATATTAGATTTCTGTACTCGGATCTGCTCCGGGGCACCAGCCCATTTCTATTCTGCCGTTATCTGCACTCTGCCCCGCCAGATGTTAAGGAGTTAATGGACCAGTTGCAGGGAATTACTAGAGAAGGTTTATCAGGCCTAGTGTTTCTCCTGAGGGTGCGCCGGTGTTATTGTGAAGAAGGAAGATGAGTTCGATGCGGATGGTGTATTGAGATTACCGACGTTGAACAAGGGTGACTATATAAGAACAAGTATCCATGCCGAGAATGATATGTATATCTGTCCATTGTTGATCCAGCTTTTAGAGAAGTAGCAAAGCGTGATTTTCCAAAAGATTAGACTTGAATGCTGTGCCTTATCATCAGCGCTGAAAGATAGGGCGTCTGATGTCCCTAAGACGCGGTCCGCACTCGGTATGGGCACACTGAAGTTTTAGAATCATGTCATATTGGTTTGACCTCAATGCCCCAGCAGCGTTTATGGAGTTGATGAAGCCGAGTGTTCAGGCCATATTTAGACTTATCGTGATAGTTAAACTTTCATTGTTTGGAGTTTTTTTGGGGGGACAATCTTGGTTTACTTCTCGCAGCCAAGAAGAAGCACGAGCAGGCACCTCAGAGTGGTTCTCAGACTCGAAAAGATAGTCAATTAATTGCTTAAGTTTTTCGATAGTGCGAGCTTCTGGTTAGTTCGGTTTGCATTTCTGGGTTCCAGTTGATTCCGTATCAGCGAGGGTATTCTTCAGTATCAGCGCCGAAGAAGATGTGGAGGCAAAGTCAGCGAATTTGGCACAAATTCAGCCAACTTCAAGCGACGAGAATTTCGGAGCTTCTCTGAGGCGTTAGCAGGTTATTTACCGTCCGATTTCGTAGAGTGCAGATTTCTTCTATTGCAGTACGCCTGGAGGTGACCAGATTGACCAGAAGGGGTTCCCAGTTCAGATGTCGCGTAATCAGTGTCGTACGGCTGCAGCATCTATGGGAAGCCAAAAGACAGCTCTGACCACGTCACTGGTGGTTTTGCCAGCGAGGTTCAGCGGCACTAATACCTCCACGGGTCTATTTGCGATAGCTTCTCGCGGCGATATCGTGTACTATATGGAAGCGTACTTGATGCAGGATGGCAAGGTTCCCACTTGCTTTATGTGCTTCTGAGGACAGTTTGAATGATCCACGAGATTAAAAATAATATCTGTGTTCATGATCTTAAGTATGTTTGGCCAGCGGTTTGTTTCATGCTTTGAAGATTGTCGGAGGCATTAGCTGTTATGCCTGTGAAGTGTAGAGAGTGCTACACGGATCACACAGAGACCTTGCGAGTTATCTGCATCAGAGCAGTAAGGCAGTTGAATGTAGTGACAGAGTGAGATGGCTAGAGTTGTTGTGAATATGATTATGATTTACTTAATACTTATAATCATCCCGGGTAGGCCAATGTGTTGGAAGCCGATCTCATTTGATGTAGTGGAAGATATA
>NW_017675438.1:0-25436 GCF_001879085.1 Nicotiana attenuata
GCCTGAGTCCCGGTTCAACCGTAGTTGAATTTGCTAATGGAGGCGCATAGCTTGTCTTGGTTCAACCGTAGTTGAACTTTTTGGCGAAGGCACATAGCCCGAGTCCCGGTTCAACCGTAGTCGAACTTGCTAATGAAGGCGCATGGCCTGTCTTGGTTCAACCGTAGTTGAATTTGTTGGCGAAGGCGCGTAGCCTGACTTGGTTCAACCGTAGTTGAACTTTTTGGCGAAGGCGCATAGCCTGAGTCCCGGTTCAACCGTAGTTGAATTTGCTAATGGAGGCGCATAGCCTGTCTTGGTCCAACCGTAGTTGAACTTTTTGGCGAAGGCTCATAGCCTGAGTCCCGGTTCAACCGTAGTTGAACTCATTGGTGAAGGCGTTTAGCCTGAGTCCCGGTTCAACTGCTGTTGAATTTTGTCGGTCTTGATGACGAAGGCAGAGAGCCCGAGTCTCATATGGTAGGTATCGAGTATTGGAACTCGTTTTGGATTCGATACTTTGAGCGGCTTATCCATTGTCTTCCCAACCAGGGTATATAGGCTGTCTTGAGGCGAATCTCGGCTCGAGATATCTCCGTGCCGATTTCCGACCGGAGCTCGCATGCCTTACAGAGACCTCCCCTTAGGAGAGGAGGGGACTGCTTCTTCTTGCTTGCACTATCTGAGGTTGGAGAGAGAGTGAGGACTTAGATCTTGATTTGGGATCTTCGAGCTCCCTTTCGAGTTTGGCGCTTCTTTTCTTTTGCTCCAGGGAAGAACTACGCGATTTTGCTATGAAATCCCCACAGACGACGCCAAATTGTTCGCTCAAAAAATGTTACACATCTTACGAGTACAAAACAATATAAATAAATCCCGGGATAATCATAGCAAATCGTAATAATCCGTTGGACCAATTGAAAGACATGAAAATAAGAACTCACGATTAGGGGGAGAAGCATTAGAAACCTTTATTGATAATATTTGTTTGGTCTGCCTCTCCATGGAGAGGTTCAGAGCCTTACAATGGTGTTTTCTCTTCCCATAAGAGGGGTATCTTTTCTTGTTTCTCTCTCCTCTCACTAGTGGTCGAGAAGCAGCCCCCTTTTCTGGGGTTTCCTCTCTTGGTATTTATAGCTGTGAGCTTCGTGAGCTGGCGATAAATGGCCGTAACCACGTTGTATTGGCGCGTAGGCCAGGGCCTTGTCGACCGAGCTAGAGGCGGGTTGAACTTTGTCAATCCTGAGTGTTCGTGCCGTTAATTAATCATGAATTAACTTAAAACGGGATTAGCCTCGTTAATTATCGTGGGATCAGATTTTGACCCATACAGATACAATATTTATACATTGCAAAAAGGGGTTGCTCTATTGCGCCAGGCAGGCGTCGAACCTTCGACCTTCAACTTAGGAAACATGCGTTCTATCCACTAAGCTACAGACGCTTATGTTGTCATACTCATTCCTTTCGGCTACTATATGCAATACTTTTAGGCCGAAGGGCCATTTTTTGTAAGTAGGACAAAACATGGGCTATTAAAATTTTGAGGGGCTATAGAGGGTAGTTTTCTCATATTATTATCTCTTTGTTTTTATGATATATTACTATCAATACTAAATATTGCGGTAAAGACTAAACAGGCTAAGAGTAATCGCAACCCCAAACTGTAGTTCAATCATTTGTGGTCCATCAAAGTTATGGGTCTCTATTAAACAATAAGCTCATACACATTTAGAATTTGGAGTTTATGGATTTTAGTTTTTAATAAATGTAATTTGTTGGCTTCTGAATAAATTATTTATATATACTTAATGAATTTCTTAACATAAATATAAAATTTAGACCAAAATTAATGACTTTGCCAACCAATAACTATAACTCTAGATCCGTCTCTGAAATTAGCTGCTCTTCTTGTGGAGAGTGGAAGGAGTCAATATATTCTTTGAGCATGTGTGCCAAAAGGATTCTTTTCCCATGTCATTCTCGTCAAGTGTTGTTGGACTAAAATCATAATATCTCAAGTTAAAATATAATAATAATTTGGTTTACGATCATATATATATATACATACAAAGTTATTAGATACAAAGTTATTAATGATTGATATATGAGAAAGGTTTAATAACTTTTCTTAGATACAAAGTTATTAATGATTTTCTTATAATCAATAACTCATAATAAGTATTTCTCAACTTACAATATAGCTAATCCATTAAACCTTTCTTATGACAGTGTTGTTCTAAGGTAAGATTTAATCAATTTTAATTTTGAAAACTTCTTTCCGCTGAAGCAACGGTAACATGAGTTATTAACATTATTCCATAAGAAATTTAGGCTTTTGAAAAAGAATTAAATCTTTTTATTTGGTTAAATGTATCAATTAAACTGTTATCTTCTAATTGTATTATTTTTCTTAATACTTTTAGTTCAGAAAATAAACTTAAACCATCAATATCGAATTTATTATTATGCTTTAAGGAACATTCAAGATTAAGACAATATTTTTTTCAATTTCCAACATCTAGTGATCTTTCCGCTGAAGCAACGGTAACATAAGTTATTAATATTATTCCATAAGAAATTTAGGCATTTGAAAAAGAATTAAATATTTTTATTTGGTTAAATATATCAATTAAACTGTTATCTTCTAATTGTACTATTTTCCTTAATAGTACAATATTTTTTTAAATTTCCAACATCTAGTGATCTTAGTTTTTACTGCCAAATAGAAAATCAAAAATATTTTCATATGCTTTGAATTGTTCAAATCTATTTTGAAGTGAAAAACCAGCCTTGTCTATTATGTATAAAAGTAATCAACTCTAAAGGACTCTTCGAAAGATTTTGAGATTTCATTATCAACATTCGCATCAAATTGTTACTTCCTATATATCACACATTTCTTATGAAATTCGGGTTCGATATCATTTCAAGTGCAATTTCCTTGGTAGAAATCAGAGCAGTTGCAAATCCTTCTTCTCTATATTTGTTAAAGAAAGAAATCAAACTTTTTCACTTTACAGAATATTTTTTTTAACTTATACATTGTCTATTATATGTAACAAAAAATGGGGTCTCCACAAATATGGAGCCTAAAGCGGTTGCTTTACTTGCTTTATGGAAGGGCCGACCCTGAATAAAAGTTACTGGCTTCACGTGAACTAATATATGAGGTTGTAGATCAGCCCCTGGCTCTAATGTGTAAGTTGAAATATGTTCCTAAAGCAAACTATTAATTAAATGAAAGAAACTAAGTTCTGATATGTTCTACACCAAAAGGAGAAAATAGAAGTATTTGACACCATATTGACATAATAAATTCATTTAGTTTGTTACTCATCATGGAGTTCAACTAAAGAAATTTTAGTGCCGTAGATTTCTTTCCTTCTAAGCTCAGTATCTAGGAAAATGAGCACAAATTTGACTTCCCCGCGGTGCTACAAGCCTTATAGTTTATTTGGCGAAGCTTGGAAAATCTAACTTATTTTGAAAAGTGTGTTTCAAAACTAATTTTCGTGAAAAATTATTGTATTTGATTAATTAATTAAAAAAATACTTCTAAGCAATAATTAGTATTTGACCAATTTTTTAAAAAATATTTCTAAGTATATTTTGTTTTAAAAGTACTTCTGGGAAGAAGTTTTTGTTTCTCCAAAACTGCTTACTTCTACTCAAAAGTATTTTTTTTTTTTCAAAAAAAATGTTTTTCAGCTTGGAGCAGCTTGGCCAAATAGACTATTCGAGGGCGATAGATAGTACACAACAACCCCCCTCTCCCCCTCCCCCAAAAAAAAAAAAGAAGAAGAGGAATGACAAATTGTTATATGTGGCGACAATTTAACTTTAAAGTATTCATATATTTTTAATAAAATGATTTATAACTCCATAAATATCCATGATTCATTTCATATCACAAACTACAAAAATCTTCTTTCTTTCTCAAACTCCAAAACTAATCAAATAGCATCACATAGAGAGTGTACTAACCCTTTTTGGCGCTTTGTGTGTGGGAAAGAAAGAGTATTGTTGTAAAAATTATTCAGTCTGGTGAGTTTGTCGTAGATTTTTGTAAATGTATTTGATTATTACAATATCTTTTTGGCTTTCGTGTGGGTGGAGATATAGAAATTATATTGACACACGTAAAAATTACAATGGAGTAATAAATACCCAATATCTTTTCGTATATGTTTCATGTTCGAGTTTTGAATATGAAGTTGCTATTATTTGGAGCACCCAGAGTGAAACTTTCCGACAAATTTAAATTTAATCTAATCAGTGGCGTAGCCATTTTATACCAAGGGTGATCAAGCATACACCTTTCGCCGAAAAATTATATTCTATATATAAGTTAAATACTATTTTATATGGTTATATATAATATTTTGAGCACCTTTAACACAATTGAGTGAAACAGTCCAACAATTTATGGTGTTCAAAGTAATGTGTTGTTCACGGATTCAATTCTGTCCATTTTATTTGCCAAAACTAAACGGAGACCAACGTGTGGTCTATTTGATTCTTTTTTAATTAATTTTTTTTAATAAAATAACTCTGAAAACTTAAAATTTATGTGGAAATAAACAGCTAATCATAAAAGTAATTTTGTACCTAGGCTAAAAGTTAATTATTAAATAAATCTTATAATTTAAAAGTCAAGCTCTACAAAAACTTCTTCAACAAAAGCTCTCTACAAACTACAAATCCTCTTGACTCTCTCTTTCCTTTGATTTTATGCTTGCCTTTATTAGTAAAATTTCTAATGTTGTCTTTTTGTTATTTTAATTTTGATTTATAAAATTATAGTTCTATTAAAAAAATTATTATTTAGGTAAATGTTGCGTAGTTTGATCTAAAAATTTGGTACACTTAATAATTTGCTTAAAGTTTAAATACTTTTGACGGAATTCTAGCTACGCCACTAAATCTGACCCATATGTAGAGCCTTGAAGCAAAGGTAAAGTTGTCACTATGTGACCTATAAGTCGGGGTTTCAAGCCGTGAAATCAGTCGCTAATGCTTGCATTAGGTTAGATTGTCTACATTATACCCATAGCATGCGACCTTTTCCTGGACCATACGTGGGTATCTTGTGCACCGGACTAACCAATCTGACCCCATTGCCCGCCCACCCCCACCCCACCCCCCCACCCACCCAAAAAAAAAACCTACTATATTGACGACAAGAAGCATCTTCCCACTCATAAAGGTGCATTATGTGGTCCTTTGCTGGTAAATACCCAATCCGTCCTCCCGCTACCCCATGACCAAAACTAAAGCCAATTGAGAAAGGAAAAAAAAAAAACCAAAAACATATTTAACAGAAAAATAACAAAAAAAAAATGCCAAATATTGGATTACAGACAAAGTGAAAGGACTGTAAATTTTAAAGGCATTCACATGTCTTACTAATAATTCCCTTACATAAAGCGTTTCCTTTCCCCTTTTTCACTCTCTCTCTCTCTCTAAACACTCTTCCGCTTCTGCTTTTTCTCTCTCTCTCTCTCTCTCTCTCTCTATGGCTTCTTCTCGCCGGAAACCACCACTATCTACATAGCAGTACTGATTATAATCCATTGAATTACATTCTTGTTTCTTTTACAATGGCGGTGTTTTCAAATTCAAGGTTTGTGTTTTGTACTTTGTTCTTTGCTTCAATTTTGAGTCAATACCAAGTAGTATCGGAACCTATAGAGGAAAAGCAAGCTCTCCTTGCTTTCCTTTCTCAAATCCCACACGCTAATCGTGTTCAATGGAACTCTTCATCTTCCGCCTGCACCTGGTTTGGTGTTGAATGTGATTCTACAAATTCGTCTGTTTATTCACTACGGCTTCCTGCTGTTGGTCTTGTTGGTCAAATTCCTGCTAATACTTTAGGTCGACTGAGTCAACTCCGAGTTCTTAGTCTTCACGCGAATCGGTTATCCGGTTCTCTCCCTTCGGATTTTTCTAATCTCGAGCTTCTTCGTAGTCTTTATCTGCAAAATAATCGGTTCTCCGGTGGGTTTCCGGAGAGTCTAATCGGGTTAACCCGGTTGAACAGGTTGGATATTTCATCGAATAACTTTTCCGGCAATATTCCCTTCTCCATTAACAATCTCACCCATTTAACGGGTCTTTTGTTGAATAACAATGGCTTCACTGGGAATCTCCCTAGTATTAATCCGTCGGGACTTGTGGATTTCAATGTGTCGAATAATCAACTCAATGGGTCGGTTCCTACGACTCTCTCTAAATTTCCAGCTTCATCTTTTGCCGGTAACATTGATTTGTGTGGTGGTCCATTGCCGCCTTGTACTCCATTCTTTCCTTCTCCGTCATCTTCTCCATCACCTTCTTCGATAGAGCCAAAATTCAAGAGATCGAAGAGACTGTCAACCGCTGCCATTGTTGGAATAGCTGTCGGTTCAGGGCTTGGGCTTTTACTACTATTGCTATTCCTTTTCCTATGTTTGCGTCGAAAATTAACAAGGAAAGAGTCAACTACAAAGACACAGAAGCCGCCAACGACGACAGCAGCAGCATTCACAGGAGCGGGAGAGGCAGGAACATCATCGTCAAAAGACGATTTAACAGCTGAAGGAGAGAGGAATAAACTTGTTTTCTTCAATGGAGGAGGAGGCTATAGTTTTGATCTTGAAGATTTGTTGAGAGCATCAGCTGAAGTGTTAGGTAAAGGAAGTGTTGGTACAAGTTATAAAGCTGTTCTTGAGGAAGGTACTACAGTTGTTGTGAAAAGGCTTAAGGATGTTGTGGTTACAAGAAAAGAATTTGAACAACAAATGGATGTTTTGGGGAAGATGAAACATGAGAATGTGCTACCTTTAAGAGCATTTTATTACTCTAAAGATGAAAAATTGTTGGTCTCTGATTATGTTCCTGCTGGAAGTTTGTCTTCTCTTCTTCACGGTATGCTTCTCTTCTTTAGCTTAATTAATTATGTTATGGATTCCGTGGAACTCAAGTTGCTGCCATGTGATCATGAGATCAATTCGAGTTGTAGAAACAATTTTTTTTAGAAATGCGGATTAAGATTAGGTATAATAGACCCTTGTGATAGGTCACGATTCTAAAAATACTTTCTTGTATAAATGTAGGGTAAAACTGCGTATAATAAACCCTGGTGATCTGACCCTTTGCGAACGCATAACAGAAGCTTAGTGCACCCGGCTGCCTTTTTATTTGGTAGAACTCAGTAGCTTCAATTCTTGGCTCAATCTTCCTATATATTTCTGCATTCTTGCTGCTGGTTTCTGAATTTTTTTGCTAAAGGTGAAAATTCAGCACTTCAATTTAATATAGCATTTTGTTGGTTTTACTCTGATTTTTCATTACAAATCATTCTGGTACTTTTGGGAAGTAATAGCTTAAACAAATTGATTTTAAGACCCCTTTGTTCATAGATTTTTTTCCTTTTTTCCAGATTTTTTTATAGCAAAATAAAAAAACGGGTTTGTACATGAAAATTCTGCACTTCAATTTAATATTTAATATAGCGTTCTGAACAACTTTTTTCCAAGCTGCAATATTGCATGTCCTAACATAATTTAAATTTTAAATATTACTTTTTAAAAAAATACAATTTTTATATCCAAACGTCTACTTAATGTTATGTTCAAAATCCTTGCTAGATTTAAGGGACTTTTTGATTCGTGAAAAATGTTTGTCTTAACTTTGGGTGGGCTACAGCTATGAAAAAGATTTTTTATGTGTTTGTTTTTTTTTTTAAAAAAATATTATGTGTCTTCAATCTATACACGTGCAGATCTTGTACACATTCACATTATAACCATAGTTTAAAGCGCTTCTGAACTGGAATTATGTTTTTTTTTGTTTCTCTCAATTATTTAAATTTGGTGCCTACTTATTTTATTCTTTTGCTAGTTGTTAACAGATAATTTTAGAATAAACTATTCACCCTTTTAAGAGATATATAATTAAACATTTTTTTCAGATATTCCTTAATCTATAGATACATTCTTTGAGAATAATTGTACAGTTGCATTTCGTATTTGTTACGTTTTGTACTTTTATTTTTTTTTTATGAAACCAACGTTACATTGCAACATACCATTATGATTCCCTACCGACATACCGTTCCTTTTAAAATGATGAAATGAATAAAAAAATTGGAAAAGAATACTCTTTTCTTGTCAAATGTTTGCCTTTTAAAAAAAGAAAAACTTTTGAAATTTGTGGTCTTAAAAGCTTAAGGGGTAAAGCTTTGTGGGGCCATGATTTTTGTGTGGTTATAAAAGCTTCTCATTAAGGGTAAAATGGTAAAATGAGAAGTTTAAAGTTGAATTATTTCCAAATTTAGAAATGTGTCATTTATTTTGGAATAGACTAAAAAGGAAAGTACCTCATTTAATATGAAACGGAGGGAGTACTTTTTTGTAATTGCTTCTGACCTATGTTGCTCGGCCTTTCCGAAAATATAATCGGGTACGTGTCGGATTTGTAAAAATAGTATATTTTCGAAGGATCCCGTAAGGGTACAACAATATTCTGAAGAGTCTGCACAGTATAGGTTGCCCCACCTATTCCGAGCATGGTTACCACTTTTGTAATCAGGTGATAGTTAAAAAAAAAGGGCAGTCCGATGTACTAAGCTCTCGCTATACGCGGGGTCCGGAGAAGGACCGAACCACAAGGATACGCAGCCTTATCCTACATTTCCGCAAGAGGATGTTTCCACGGTTTGAACCCATGACCTTTTGGTTACATGACAACAATTTTACCAGTCCAATCAGGTGATAGTTGAGACCTTTAAAATCAACCACAAAGTATTTGATTTTCAAATCCCACACTTTTGCAAGTCATGATGTTAGTAGTAATTGCTATATTGAAAACTTTACTTGTAAACCTAAAAGGCTCACATTACTTTGGCTTTAAGTTATTTGGTGGTTATAATTGTCTGATTATTATTAATCTTATTATTCCGTTGCTTTTCTTTATTGTCCATTGATTCTTGCTGTCCCCCATTTTCTTCTTTTGGTGAAAATAAAGTTACAAAAGGAAAAGCTAATTATAGACTCCGTGCTCTTGATTAACTCAACTACTTTGAACCCAACTTGTTTGACTGAAAACTCCAAGAAGGCAATTAAGTTGCATTGGCATTGCAAATTTATTTTTAATTTTATGCCTTTTTACAAGAGATATTCATTTTTGCACATATGAGATTTGAAAATAACACAATAGAGATCTAAAACGGTCATTCTTTTTATTTAAATTGTAAGTGATTATAAGAGACCATTTCTGTTCTTAAAGCCGGGGGTCTATCGGAAACAATCTCTCTACCTTCATAAGGCAGGGGGTAAGGTTTGCGTACACTCTACCCTCCTCAGATCCCACTATATGGGATTACACTGTGTTTGTTGTTGTTGTTGTTGCATAAGAGACCATTTCTACATTGGTGTTGTTATCTAATTAAAATGTGTACTTTGGTTATTTTTGTAGGTAGTAGAGGATCAGGGCGTACACCACTTGATTGGGATAGTAGAATGAGAATAGTGTTAAGTGCAGCAAGAGGAATTTCATACCTTCATATTTCAGGAAAAATTGTACATGGAAACATCAAGGCTTCAAATGTTCTCCTTAAACAAGATAATAACCAAGATTATGCTTGTGTATCCGATTACGGACTAAACCCTCTTTTCTCCACCACCGCGACACCGGTCAACAACCACCGTGTTGCAGGATATCGTGCACCGGAGGTTCTTGAAACACGAAAGGTCACGTTTAAATCAGATGTATATAGCTTCGGAGTATTGATTTTGGAGCTCTTAACGGGGAAAGCTCCGAACCAAGCTTCGCTTGGTGAAGAGGGCATAGATTTGCCTAGATGGGTTCAGAGCGTCGTGAGGGAAGAATGGACCGCAGAGGTGTTCGACGTTGAGCTAATGCGGTACCATAATGTGGAAGAAGAGATGGTACAACTACTTCAGATCGGAATGGCTTGTGTTGCTATTGTGCCTGATCAACGACCTACAATGGCGGAGGCGGTAAGGATGATTGAAGAAATGAATAGAGATGATGGTCTTCGACAATCTTCGGATGATCCATCCAAAGGTTCCGAAAGCCAAACACCACCTCATGAGTCTAGAGGCTCGCCTCGTGGTGTTACACCATAAAATTGTTAGGATCGAGATAATCAGATACCAGACTGAACATACAAAAATGGATGGTGTGATTTATTTTGTCAAAAATTCTCAGTAAACGTAAGTAAATTGTATTAAATGATACTTAGGGGGTTGGAGCAGGCAATATTTGGAGGTTTGGGATGGGGGACTGTTATGTCTTTATTTTATTTTATTTTATTTTTTTCTTGAAATTATGTTGAGAAAATTTGTGCAATGATTTTATAGGAAGGTAGTTGAGAAATTTGAATATTTCCATGAAGTGATTTGGGAAATTGGAATTGACCGTTTGTATTATCTCATTCTTTTTGTTGGATAGTCTACTGGTGAAGTATATAAAGTTGTTTAGCACTTTGCCTTTTATTAACTCTTGATTTAAACGTCCATTAATTTAATATTTGCCAACTAGCAATTCAAATCGGTTACATCTTCAAATTCTAACAATTTGTTTTTTTATATATTTATCGAAGATTAGGTGGATTTGGTCCAACTCCAGGGTGTTAAATCACATGGGATTGGACTTTGTATTACTATTTTTTTTTTTTTTTTTTTTTTTTTTTGCGATGGACTGTCAATTGTCATTGTTCCATTTTTAGTAGTCTTTAGTGTTAATATCCACGAGGTCAGGTTGATAAATCATAAAAGTGCTTACAAAGAGAAGAATAATTAAATTGGGTGAGAGTTAAGTTTTTGGGTCCACCACCATTGGGAGCTGCATGTGAGAGTCATTTTTCAATTGGTTTTGTTGGGGCCTTCTCTTTTGTTTTCTCATTCGGTCTTCCGTACTCATATTGAAATCGGACTAAATTCGAAATTATATCGGAAAATGTTATACCGAAGGCAAAGTAATTTCTATCAAAAGTAAATTTATATTCAGAGTTCAAGTTCAAAATATCTGATTAAAGATGAAGAAATACTTATTATTTTAACGCAATTTTTATTGGTAGGCATGGGAAGGTGTGGGGCCAGTGGTTGGTAGGAAACAGGCTGGCCAGCTCTTTGGGGCTTTGAGTTTTGGGGGAAATGAGTGATATTTTCTCTCCTTTTTCTAATTTGACAAGTGGAGCACAGTGTTTGACTCTGCCGTGTCAATGCCGCTTGAAATATGTTGCTCCGACTTTTCAAAAATATTATTACATTTGTATCAAAATTTTCAAATATACAATATTTTTGGAAAATTTAAGACTTACTTAATAGTATTTTTAAAGAGTTCGACCAACATAACCGCCGCTTGTCGGAGCAGGGGATGCACCGGTTTTGCTAATGTTGCCTATAGATAAGCATTTTAATTGGATGATGATGAGAATTGAAGTAATACCTTGTCAAACATTAGAAGAAGAGATGAATTGATTATGGATAAGTTGGAGCTATATCTATCTTCTTCTTTTTTATTTTATATTATTTTATCTTTAATTAAGTGATCCAACACTAGAGAACAAACCTATTTCAAGATGATTGCCATATAGCTTATATTCAAACTTGAAATAATCTGTCAAATAACTTGCTACAGTCAAGCAAAAAAGTCAAGATAATCTTGCTAAAAAAAAAAGAACTGGAGCAAATTAGTTCAAGAAAAAATGTTTATTTAAAATTTGGATTATGAAAGCAGGGAGTGTTGTAGCTGAAATTAGAAGCTAGACATCAAGACTTAGTCATATCCTCTAGACATATTTAAAAGGATATTACTCTCTCCATTCACTTTTACTTAGCTTGTATATTAAAAATAGATTTTCATTTTTACTTGTCACTTTACGCATATCAAGAAAAGATAATTTTATTTTTCTCTGTTATATCCACAGTATTTATTACTCATTTCAAATCATTTTTTCAAATCCAATAAAATATCATCAATTAATATGGGTATCATGGTAAATTATACACTTCATTTATTATTTCTTAAGGGACGTGAAAAGTCAAAACGTACCAAGTAAAAGTAAAGGAGGGAGTACAATCCAAACATTAAAATTCCTACGAGCAAAGTTGCCACTTTAGAAATACTGCATGCATTAATTTGCAGTTATAGTTGAATCTAGTTATTGGATTGTTAAGTGTTAACCATACATTAAATTTCAAGTTTATTCTGGTGGTTAATTTATTTTTCGTTTTTCAAATGTGAGCATGAGATATACAACGCTGTTTTTTTTTTTTTTTAGTGGGGGGGGGGGGGGGGGGAGGTGAGGGGTGACAGTCTGACGGACAGCTACTACAGCAAGATTGATTGACCATAAAAGGTGGATCCCAATTGCCTTCACTTCTCCAATGATTTCGGCCTCTCCAAAATTCATGGATTATAGATTTTAATCCTTTTAAGATATGGGTTATACATTAATAGTTTGTATATATTAATAAAATTCTAAGACAAATACAAGATTTGAGTTATTGGGTTCGGCCGAATCCTTAGCCAACACTCTAGCTCCGCACCTGCTTCAAGTGATTCACCATTTATAAGTTGCCACGACCAGGGGCGGATTTAGGGGGGCGCAAGGGTGTTCACCCGAACACCCTTCGCCGAAAAATTACACTTTATATATAAGGCAAAATCTGTTTTTTAGCTCTATATATTAAGTTTTGAACACCCTTAACACAATCCAAAAGTGTAGTTTAGTGGGCAAGGGGTTCAAAATCTATATAAGGTCATGGGTTCAATTCTCACTAACTACAAAAAATATTTTTTGAACCCCCTTCGTGGAGATCCTGCCTCTGCCACTGGCCACGACTACAATATTCCCAACCCTTTGTGAGAGAAAATGACAAGAACATCCTCAGACTAAAGTGCTTTTTAGTTGTTATTTTTGTTGTTATTTTGAACTTGTATGTATCATGCATGGAATTTTCATAAAACACTATCTTTTACTAGTAATTAGTCATCTATAGATACCATTGGCTATATTACGGATTATAGATACATTTTCTGTGGTTATAAGATGTAATTGATGTATTTAAGCTATTGTATTCATGAATACAGTAGCAAAAATAGGCGTGAATCAGGGAAGTCCAGCTAATCAGTTGTTGTATTCGACTGTATTCATGGAGTGAAACGTGGAATTACAGCTGGACAGATTATTGTATTTGACTGTATTCACGGCGTGAAATAGGGGATTACACTGTTTTTAAAACGGAAAGTGAATCAATTAACATAATAGACTCCTAATATAACTCAACAAACTCAATTATAACACATAAATTTTGTATTTTCAGTTATAAAAAAGATTCTCAACCGAAAAATACACCAAAAACATAGCAATCTTCAGAGAAATTATATAATACATCTGAATACATAAATTATATTAATTAAAAAAAATATATGAATACAATCATGGCATATAGCGAGATAGTGAATACAATGAAATACATAGAATACAACGGGATACATTGAAATACAATGGGAAAAAAGACAGTGAATACAACGAAATACATTGAATTACAATGAAAAAAAAGATAATGAATACAATGAAATACATGAAAATACGTTGAAATATATTAACAGAAAATCAAGTTGCTCAACCCCAAACTCCGTCGTCTTTGTTCATGAACAACCCTAATTTCAATGTAGAGCGTTAGAGCGTTGTGCTCGGAATTTTAGTGGTAGAATAAGACATACGACTAATTGATCATGGTGTCAACAACCATTCAGGGCAGGCCTATTTGCTCTAATGTGGACAGCAGTGGCTGGGTGACTTCTACTAATTCAGCTTTCCATTACTTTCCTCTTGAAATGGATTTTTTCTCTTTTGATTTCTTATTTCCGCTTTGACGTAGGCGGCCAGAATTGACATTAAATTGATGAAGAATCAGGTTTACCCCTAATTGTAAGTAGATTTTTAATGTCAGGCATCAAACATTCCGTGATGCACAAAAAAATTATCTTTCTCTTTAAGCACTGTTACAATGGAGGATATCGATGGAGGAGAAAATCGCAAGCAAACTAGACAGAGAAGAGGAAGAGAATCGGAAATTTTAATGGGATGGGGAAGAGAATGGGATGTATCAAAGTAGAGAGAGAAAGAAAATATTGTAACTGATTAGCGAATTTAGTGGCTTAGGGCTGGGAAGTAACCAAAATTAAATATTTTGCTATAAACCTTAAAAGGTATCTATAGAATATAATTTTTTTAAATGGTATTTATTTAAAATAAATAAGGTGTTAACCTTTGCTATAGGAGGTAAAAATTCCTTTTCTATTCAACCACTTTAGAATGTAAATGTTGGGCCTGTGCTTGCACAGGGCGTATCCATCTACTAGTCCTAATCATAGAAATCGTGAGTTGAGGATCTCCTACTCTAAAATACATGGCAAGTGCACAGATAGCCATTCTCAGGGATGTTATTTAGAGATTAATCAGTACTCATTTTGTCCTGAAATTTTAAACTAAAAATCAGGACAATTCAGGACATTTTTGTACCCGAAAATTGAACTGGAAAATTGACGCACTGGCTAATTTCTAAATAGCAGTCCTTTAGAGTGGCAATGTGGTGTCATTTCTAAGTCTTGAAGTTTGTTATCCTATTCTGCATTGTAATAACCTCCTTTGATTAATGTCAAATTCATATTCACTTTCTTCAACAATCTAGTACTTCAAAATCAATTAGTATGGCAATATCAAATTGTCAATGTATCCCCAAGACTAAAAATTTTCCCTTGCTTCCAAATGAAGAATACAGTATGTTGAGAGTTTTTTTTTTTTTTTAGCTACATATAACTTTCAGCTACTCCTTGTTGAAAGCAAGGATATAGTTCAGACTCTTCCACTGGAAGAAAGCAATCAGAATATATTATCTCATTCACAATTATGTTACATTTTCTTTACATTTAGGTTTTCCCTACCATTAGGAGCTATACAATACTTAAAAAGACTACAGTTGATAATGTAAACTAGAATGATGTATATGAACATAACACACTTGACTTTGTTCTATTAATAATCTATTCTTTTTTCTTTTTTGGTTTTTCCAATCCTCCTTTTGGCTTGATATCATGCACTTTGCGACCCTATTTCAAGATCTGGGTCTGAACGATGTTAATTGCGATCGCCACTCTTGTATAGCAAGTCGCAATGTGCGATTTGGCGTGACCAGCTTGTGCTGCAGTATCTGCTTTGTAACTGGTGATACACTATGTCTTGTGAGCCATAACTTTATTGCTCTATGCTCATATGTAAACCCATCAGCTGCAATATGTGGATCTTCCATTACTTCCTGCAAAGATGATGCACGATACAAGAGCAAAAAGCAGAATGAGATACATGCACAAAAACTACAGTAGAAATGACTTAAGTGCCTGTAATTTCCAGTTCTCACCTGAACGATTGGGCATAAGTATGGATTAGGTGCCTGTATAAGGTTCTCCTCCACCTTGCTATGCATGTCAGCAAATTCAGCAAGTCTTTTCAAAAGAGGAAGAACTTCAGTCTCGAGGTCTGGTCTATCTCGGCATCTAAGGTTACAGCATTTTAGTGCCATCCTACCAAGCTCCTCTGCTTCAGTTAATGGCCAATCAGGAACTGACTTATCAAGTATATCAACCAATGAATTACTATTTATAGCATTTTCAAACATCATTATAAGGCCATTAGGACGACAAGCAGCCAGTAATTGAAGTGTTATTATTCCAAAAGCATAAAGATCAGACTTTGGTCTGAGTGTGCCAGTTCTTTGATACTCTGGATCCATGTAACCAAGGGTGCCAGCCAGAACAGAGTTCCTATATTCTGTAACACTTTCTGGGACAACATCTGATATAATCTTTGCTAGACCTACATCTCCTATTTTGCTCACGAAATTTTTGTCCAGCAATATATTTCCTGGTTTAAGATCTCGATGAACAATAGGCTCAGGCTTTGAGTTGTGCAGGAATGCAAGAGCGCATGCCACTTCGAACAGTATCCTTAATCGAGAAAACCAGGGAAATGGTTTGCTGTTCTGTTCCAAAATGCAATCTTCCAGGCTTCCGTTTTCCATATACTCATAAACAAGGCAACCATTTTCAGGGCAGGCTCCAAGCAGTAAAACAATGTGTGGGTGATGTAACTGGCTAAGAACCTCCACCTACAAATGATCTACACTATTATATCAACAGAAGTTGAAAGAATCTGTTATAAATGACTTAGACTTGGGACCAACTATATCTGGTAAACAGCCCATATATTCATGAAACAAAATAAATGTGCACAAATAAAATACCTGATGCATTGCTGCGTAATATTTCTAAGAATGCTTGTCAATAAACATATTAAAGTGAAGAGAATTAGCAGGACAAATAGTGTAACATGTGGCAATGGGATGGTA
The DNA here is from genome assembly GCF_001879085.1 of Nicotiana attenuata. Lineage (NCBI taxonomy): Eukaryota > Viridiplantae > Streptophyta > Magnoliopsida > Solanales > Solanaceae > Nicotiana > Nicotiana attenuata. Next base: position 16,404 of record NW_017675438.1, read on the forward strand.
TGACATCAAAAAAATAGATCAAACACCACGTCTAATGTTAATGGCATTTTGAGCTTATTTTTATTTTTTCCCGAAAAAGAAAAGAAATAGTGGGATGACGTTGATATGCATTGTGAACAACTCCGTTGCCAGAGCAGGGAATATAGATACTTAAAAGGGTCTTGGATTGGTGATTTCTAGTAAAGGCAAGGAATGTAAGGTGTGAAGTTGGAACTCTTGTTCTGTGCTGATAATAATACTATAGAAGGTGTTTAAGACTACAAAATAAAACACTTATGAATGCAAGCAGGGATTGATATGGTAAACCCCAGCCCCACCCAAGAAACAATAGTGGCTCTATTTTCACTTTGCCTCCAACCTCTTGGTTATTTCCACTACGTTACGCATAACTTTTCAGCGCAAGGAGGCATGTTTAAGATTGCGTAACTCGAAATGAAAGAGAAAACAGAAAAGCTTGAAGAATCACCTCTCTTAGAAATTCCTCTTTCTTTTCGGATGCATCGGAACAAAGAACTTTGATGGCAACAGGGGTATGATCAAGATGGCCTTTGTAAACTTTCCCGTATGCCCCTTCACCAATCATCTTGGACTCACAAAAGTAATCAGTTGCAACCTCAATTTCTTCTCTAGTCAACCTTCTATACCTGTGATCAGATGATAATAGTGCATCGACAGTTTTCTTTTTCTCTAAGGACTGTTGCAGTGCCTTCAACTCTGCTATCTGCCTCTCATAAGTCTCTTCTGAAAGCAATTTTCTTGCAGTCTCGACCTCCTTCTCAGCTTCAATATGCCTCTCCTTTTCTTCAGCAGCAATTTTCCTTAGATTTTCTTCTCTTTTCTTGGCAGCATTCACTTTTCTAGACTCTTCAAGGTATTGCGAAGAAAATAACTGGACCTGAAAGACAGTGTGCAAGGTAATGTCAGAGCTTGCTGGTAGAAGTGGACAAGTTAATGATGAGGGCTCAATATCTAGCTTAGTGAATTACCAACTTATCCTATACCTCACGAATGGTGTAAAGCCATTAATAAAATGGAACTCAACTAGACTATGGAGAGCATGATTCTGATCAGCAGCAAAAAAAATTGTCGTTTCCAGTATGGAAGACGAGCACTGCAAGCTTACAATGAGATTAGGTAAAGTAAACAGATAAAGAGCTTACTTTGTTTCGGGTATGGATCAGGTCTTCGCATGTTTGATTGTACATTGCTAAAGTAGTCTGTAATTCTAGGCGCACCTTCTCCACTTCATCTTGAATGTCTAACTGTAAATAGACAGTAATGTCATAATAAAAGTATCACATCAATCAATATATTTGTGGTTGTACTAAAAAATATTATACTATAAAATGACAATTGGAATATTAAAGCATGCAAGTTTTAAGAGAAATTCTTGAAGAAAAACATTAGAGAAAAGCTACCAAAGTTACCTGCTCTGAGTAAGTGGAAGAATGGCATTCCTTGACTGTCTCTAGACCTGTGGTTACATCTTCCAGATTTTGATTAAGTTTGTGTTGAAGACTGACATAATTAGAAGAGTCCCCATCGACAAATGCTGGAAAATTCAGATGGCTAGAAGCAAGGGATGATGATCTGCTGTGAGAGACACCATCTATGGAGGCAGAAGATGCACTGGATTTTTGTTTATCGATTGTAGGAAGATCACCTTCTGTTTCACAGTATACAAATACTTATTAGAAGTCAGAAACTGCTATTCCTGAACGGCAGAAAAGAGAGAACTTCAGAGAGCAAGATAAAAAATTGAGAGTCCAAAAGATTTCCACGTACCAGTAGCCAATAAGGGATTTAACGAATTTGTCATTAGCTTATTTGAGGACACCACATAAACATCACAACATTCTGGAGCATGCTTGAGGATAATTGAAGGCACGCTTGATCCCTTCAGCTTCCTAGTAAAAAACTAAAAATTGATCAGTTTAGCATAAGCAGCGATTGGGAATCAAACATCTCCACTAAAATCATCACGGGAAAAGGTCATTTTGCAGCATTAGAGAATCTACTATTGTCAAAAGAAAACAAGATTGCCAAACCACCATTAAGCTACATTAATATAAAAATGGCCTATAATTTGGGTAATTCATGAAGGAAATTTAATATTAGATGAACAAGACATCGATATTATTAGCAGCGGTAAACTCCACCAGCAAATTTAATGAGTGATAAACCAAAATCCAAGACATCTTGGCCCTATGCCATACCTGGAAAAGTAATTGGGAGAGTAAGAGCCCAAGACTAAACTTTTAATCCCAGAGTCATTTACATATTTTAGGAGCACCGTTGCAGGATTATTCCCTTCCAGCACCAAAGTCTCAACCTAAAGGAAGTTCAGACATAAAATACACTTACAGAAAACCAAAATCAAAGGAGGAGAACTTGGTACTTAAAAAAAAGAAGCTTACATTTTTTCTTTTGCACAAAATCTTAAATGGGATAAAGATTTCTTCACATTGAGCCCTCTTATCCTCCATATATAGTTTCACCACATTGGCCTCAAGCTCATCAACAAGAGTACTCTCTCCTGCTATAATATTGATCAGACATAGACATTACTAAACAGACAATACTCAAAACTAAAAAGATAGCAACTGGCCAATAGCTATCAGATATGGTACCACCTTTAAATAAATTTAAAAATTGTTCATTCAAACATAAAGTAGTAACGGTAAAGAGAAAATCAACTTCAACTACCTCATTCAAACATAAAGTAGTAACGGTAAAGAGAAAATCAACTTCAACTACCTCATTCAAAATCGATCAGCCAACTAACTTCCATGAAAATAAAGCAATTCAAAGGTAACATCTTTCGTCTTGAACAATTAAGCATTTCCAACATGCAATAATCAATTAACCAATCAATCAACTAAGCCTCACTCCAAAACCTACATGAATACTACTCCGTCCATCTCATTTTACGTGGCGTTGTTTGACTAAGACTTTTGAAACTTGTGGTCTAGAACACAAACATTTGTGCAGCTATAAATCAACTCATTTAGGATAAAGTGGAAAATTTTAAAGTTAAATTTTTCTTAATAACGGTGTTTGTGGTCTAAAACAAGCCATAGACATTTGTTCGGCTATAAAATCCCATTAAGGGTAAAATGAGAATTTAAAAATTAAATTATTTTTAAATATAAAACAGATGAACTAAAAAGGAAGGTATGCCACATAAATTGGCCGAGATAGAGTATATTTATTCCGCCCTTTTCGAACCAATGCCCCACACTAATACGGATAAGAGTATAAGTTCTACGACAGATGGCGTAAAACATTATGCACAGATGGCGTTAATTAAAAGCTAATTGCAAGTAACTTCATTCAACAACATTGATGGGTAACCTAGAACAAATAGTAAGTAACCTACTATAACTGGTTAAATCGTAGGTAATCTGCAGCTTGTTTGGATGGTTGTTACATATCGTTTCATAATGTATCATATCGTATTGTATTGTACTGTATCGTTTGATGAATACAATGTTTGGATGGATTGTGTCATTCTGCCGTCGTTTCATGTTATTATGCACCGGTAATATGATGAATAAGCTTGCAATATTATAAAGAAAAATTATGATACGGTATATAAAAAGGTAGGGTAAATGATAAAATAAAATTATTTGATAATAATAAAGGGTGAAATTGAGAGAAAAAGACAAGGTAACAACGCGACCACACCAAATCGATCGTTACATAAAGTGGCACATTTCATCATTACGTAACGACGTATTTAACGATACGATACAATAAAATTAAGTAACAATCAAAACAAACATTGTATTTAAAGTAACAATACCATACAATACAAATTTCACTGATACCTTAAAAAATCTATACAGCGCCGGTGTATATAACTTAAATCCTAATGATAAAGAAAGAGAATTTACATGGAGTTGGAATTGTGGTAATTGTAGGCATCACATGAATGAGTACAAATCGGTGAGCTTTAGCCAACAGCTTCTCCACTGCCCATTTCACCGCGCGCTGACTACCTTTCCCTTCAGTACTCTTAACTGCCACCGCCACGGTGACCGTCGCCGTCGTCGACGGCGGTGAACCACCAGTATCTCCGTCAGCGTTCACTTTCATTCTCGGAACAGAGAAGGAATATGCTACTACGTGATCAACCAAAAGAGTGAGAAGAAAATATTATGGAGAAATATTGTACATTTGACGTGTAATTTGGGGGTCAATTTGGAGTTTTATAAAAGTTGACAATTGGGCCATAAGAGGACCGGGTCAATTTGACGGCCCAGACGTGCAATGGGCGGTTAGATATATGATTCTGGGCCCACTTGGTCCAGATTCGACGTGAAACACGCACCAGATAAGCTGTTTAGTTGTTTCCTTTCTATTTCTTTATTACTTTTTTAAGTTTTGACTTCAACTTTAAAGGAATATTAATATAAAAAATTAGGAGGAAAATCAAGGGAGATATGCTCATTTCACACTCAACCAATAAAAAAAAAATGTACAATCAAATGCGTGTATTCAAGGGTGTAGTCTAAAAGTTATAGAATTGTTATAAATAGAATTTTATTTATGGTGAATGTCCATATTTAGAGAGATTCTAGGGTTTATTCCTTGGTGGCTAAGTCAACCTCTCCCTATAAATAGAGGGTTCTATTCCATTGTAATTCATCCCAAATCAATAAGAATTCTCTCTCTCTACTTTTCTCTGCAATACTATTCTTCTTCTTTTATTGTTTCATGACACGTTATCAGCACGAAACTCTAACCAATTGAGTAGAAGCTTTGGGATTGAGCATAATGATTGTCAATTGTTCCATGAACTCCTTCATGATTAAATTCTGGATTTAAGGTAAGTATTTTCCTTTACTTTTCTCATTTAAATTCTTGACATTCTATAATTTGAATTTAAATACAAGCAAAGATGATAAATTTTGATTATAACTCTAATGGAGTTTGTAAGAAATTATAACCACCTGAAGTGGTAAAATTTCTATGCCTCGCCATGATCAAATTTATGTATGATTATGGGCACAAGAAGTGCATATATACCCGTCCCATTGAATTTGCTTCATTCTCATTCCCTTGAGAGAATGTGATAGCAGTATGTGATAAGTCTGAAAGAAGACAAACTTATTACCGTGAAGGTATCAATGGATGTGGACGTGGTATTAGTCGAAATTATAATCGTCATCATTGTGATAATGAGAATAATAAGGATTCTCAAAATAATCCTTCACTCTGTGAAAGTAATATTTGTCATTGATTTGACATGAGATTTTATAAAGCACATATAGATGATTATGGTCCATTCATGATGTGAATATGACAACATCTGATTTATGAATATATATTCATTCTTCAAAGAATATGAACGTGCTAGTGGTAGTGAATATACCACACTCACCTCTAGAAGAAGGTTTGAGATGATATAAGAAAACAATGTCATTATTATGGCATGAATGGTCATTGGTCACGTACCTATTGTACGCCAAAATATTTTGGTAATGTGATTATTAAAGAATAACAGTAATGCAAGAAACAGATCTTGCATATAATTTTGACCATGACTATAATTGTATAACTTTCCCTTTAAAAGAGATATTCACCATATGATGTTGATGAATATGTGGTAGTACAAGATTAATTAAGAGCTCTGGAAGAGCCAATTATTATTATTTTGGAGGAATAAAATTGATTATCAATAAGGCATTATATTGTAGTAAGTCTCAGGGAAACTTAATTGAGTTTCTAAAGTATTCACGAAAGCGGTTAGTCATACTGAGACTATAAATAAAGGAAAGATTTAATTTCTTCTATTACTACAACTTGTAGCGGGGTAATATGTATGTGAAAAGTTACCCGCTTATTCTCCAGTTTGTACTACAGAAATAAAAGAATACCACAATAAAGTAGATGTTTATTGATATAAAAACTCATATCATAATAAACTTGGAGTTTATTAATAATTGCACACGTCATGGTGTAAATCTGAAGTTTATCAATATTGATAATTTATTCAGTTGGCATAATTGGTTTACCCATATCAATTTAAGTATGATGTGTAAAAATAAAAGAGTATTCACATGGGTAAATATTAAAGAACTAGAAAGTTCTTTACGAATTATCTTATGTTCTCTGTTCTCATTAATTAATATACCAGCTAAAATTGGGATTGAATCCCATGAATGCTGGAAATATCAAAGGTAAATATTGGCACATTCACCTGCCATGTATACCACATAAGATGCATCTATGAGATGGTTACATGTGCGATTATTAATAACCCGCAACATGGTGTTTTGCGAGGTAACTTGCTCAATAATTTAATTTCGAGCATAATTTCCATATTTTTTATTCAAGATAGTTTATCTTGATAAGTTGGTTTACATCACAACTGGTTTAGCAAAATGATTTATTGAGTGCCTCCACTTAATAGCTAAACAATTGCTTATGAGAACAAAGTTAACTATATCAGTTTGATATATGTTATATACGAAAGTATATTATTTTCTCCCCTCACAAGTGGTTCAGGGTCAGGAACCAAATAATTCCATCTTATTATTATTGATGTGCGGTGTATATTTTGATTAACACCATAACGCACAAAGATGGATTCTTAAAGTTGAGGAAACAAGTTAGTTTTTCTAACATGAGGGGGAGACATGATAAACAGTTGAGAAAAGTTACATGGAATGAATTATTATTTATACATCTCGATCCTCGAATAAGATAATATGAACTTGAAGTTCATAAAGGATAATTCATGTGCAATATATTGCAAAGAAAATGCCGGACGCATTTGCTGACCCAAAGAAAGTAACTATATTCTCATTGCAAATGCTCATATTAAGTCCTAGAAGGACAAAGTCTATGGTACGCTTAAAGCATATAGACAAATCGATTTCAAATAAACTTCTTGATAAAGAAGATGAGCAAATGATCAAAATGATCATAATAAAGGAGGCAAGTGATCTAGAAGATTACATGACATAACACTTCATTAAATCTCAGGAGAGGTTTAGGTACCTGAAATGAATGAAGAGATCTCTATGTTATGTCTTTATGAAAAAATATTGAAACCGATATAAAATATTCGTCGACGATATATATGTTAGCGCTAAGTATAGATGAGGATCTTAAGTATGTCGAATATAGACACAAAAATACTGGCCAAATGAAAGAGACACAATTCGAATAGAATTTGTTTCATACGAAAGACATATAGTTTTGGACCTTCAGTTCAAACACTTGAAAGTATGAAGCCAATGATATGTGCAATCAGTTTTCGATATCTTATTTGTCTAGCATGACATGAAAACTTGATATGCATCTAATTAAAGTCTATTATATGACTTATATGATAATCCTTGAAGGATTTAAATCGCTTGAAGTATATACAATTCTTGATCTTGAAGTACTACTTCCTCAGTGCAATTTGTGCACAAATGTATCTTGCTGTAACTATAGGCTTGATAATATGATACCAAGAGTTTTCACCTCTATGTGAAGATATTGAACAAACGATTCCAACAAGATCATATGAAGACAATTCATCTCTATGAAGAATGATGATTTCAAGGTGCAATATATTTATTCAAGTTACTATGGCTGATTTGTTCATCAAATCTCTACCAAAGATCTTTTGAAGATGGTGCACAAGATTGGAATGCAAATGCTCAAGGATGTGAATTGATGCTCTCATCAGGGGGAGTTAATACGCGTTGTACTCTTTTTCCCTTACAAGGTTTTGTCCCATCGAGTTTTCCTTGCAAGGTTTTTAGCAAGGCAACCAAAAGGCGTATTGTTAGATATGTGTACTCTTTTTCCTTCTCTAGAATGTTTTTCCTACTGGGTTTTATTTTAGTTAAGGTTTTAACGAGGCACATTATCTGTTGAATAGACATTCAGGGGGAGTGTTATAAATAGAATTCTACTTATGGTGAATGTCCATATTTAGAGAGATTCTAGGGTTTATTACTTGGTGGCTAAGTCAACCTCTCCCTATAAATAGAGGGTTCTATTCCATTGTAATTCATCCCAAATCAATAAGAATTCTCTCTCTCTAATTTTCTCTGCAATACTATTCTTCTTCTTTTATTGTTTCATAACAAGAATAAAGATTTAGAAATTAAACTGATATTTATATTAGTTGAAAAATGAAAGTGTTCGATAAATAATTAATGTGCGCACAAATTAGCTAGACCTTACTGCTTTTAAAAAGGGCGAAATACAAAATTGTTCTGTCGGTCGAAACTAATTACATTCACTAGCTAAAAAGTGTATAAAATATGTATTTTCCCTGGAAGGGGTCAAGACTATGAGTGCTCTTTAGGTGTATTGAATTGATTTTGCTGGTATGGTAATATTTCGTAAGTGTTACCCAATAATATATATATATATATATATATATATATATATATATAAAATATTTATTTTGTCGAATATTATTTTCGGGAGCGGCTAAAAATATACATTTCTCTTTTTTTTTTTAAAAAACATATATAATGGAGGTGTAGTTTCTTGTTCTAACTTAAATAGTTAATGCATATAAAAAAAACTAGTGAAAAGTGAAATGGTTTTCCCTAATAATTCTCATTATTGAGACAACTTTTCTTAGATCTAATACTTTTCCAAAAGATGGAATCGTTTCGTAGTTATACTTAGTTGACTACGCATATTCGTTTGTTTCCAATTAACAAATATTTTTCTTTTCCTAAAGATAGATAGTGTCCAAGTTGATTCTTAGGGTGTTTTTGGTGTATAAAGAAAAATATTTTCTAAATACTATTTTCATTTTGTTTTTCATATTTGGTTGGTCAAAAATATTTCTCTAAGAAAAAGTTACAGTGTGGCAGCGAAGATCAGAAGAATGATTCATTCAGATCGACAAACTTTTTCGGCCCAAAAACTAAGAATCAATGAAATATCTATCTTTCCATACATCTCTATATATCTAGGGACCAGATTCTATATGTATATCTAGGGAATATCTATATTCCTTAAAAATCACACAATAATTTGTTGCTATTCTTCACCAAAAGGAAAAGGAAA
>NW_017675438.1:25456-46240 GCF_001879085.1 Nicotiana attenuata
CCCCCCCAAATCACATAGCAAACTCATTATGTTTGGAATAATTCAATTACACTTAAATCAAAGTCAAGAAAAGATCTCAGAGTACTTAAGCATATACTTACACTAAACTATTATATTTTGGAAGACTAATTCATGCCATATATCTCTCTATTTGTTGCACATGTGAAGATCATATGTCCAATTATATATCCATGATTATACCAAGTGAAAACATTACAAAAAATACTGGAGGTGTAATCTATTAATTCTAATTTCATCATGCATTAATACTTAAGTGCTGCCTTCTAGTCTCACCAAAGGTCCTTTATCTTTTCTATCTTTCCTTTCCTCACTAGCCGACTAGATTTACTGTTTATATTTTCTAACCGATATACATAAAGTCAGGGGCGGAGCTAGAGTGACCTGAACGGGTTCGGCCGAATCCAGTAGCTTTGGTTCGAACCATGTATTTATCTTAAAAATTTCATTGAATACGTATATATTATTAATTTAGAACCAGTAACTTCAAACGATTAGAATTTCGAACCCATAAGCTTGAAATCTTGGCTCCGCCTCTGCATAAAGTATACATTAATTATATATAATTATACACATATTATACAGAATTACACATCTACCGACTATTTTTTAGTTTAAGAAATTAAATGAGCGATATTTGGATTAATTATTCAGAAAAAGGAACATCGAAGAATGGATTGTCAACATGCAAAAGTTTGAGAGTCACAGCCCCAACATGTCATGAACATCATTATCCACTGTTCATATGTTTTCTAAATAAAATAAGATCTATAATTTGCAAAGCACTAAAATAAGTTTATACAACCACCAGCCGGTTACGTAAAAAATAATTACAGGTAATAATTCATAATAAGTGAAAACAGTAATACTAAAAATAAGGTAAGTAAACAGCTACAAGTTAAAATACTTATAGTGGGCTTAGGGAGGAGGGGTTGGAGTGTGACAGATAGAGAGCGAGCACGCAGAGCTTTATGCATGGAATTTCCATGCAAGAACCATGTGTGCTCACTCTCTTCTGTCACTCTTCCTTCCTGCGAAGTGAAGTGATCCTGTCGTGTTACCTGTAAAAAATAGGATAGAGACTGTCGCGACACGTGATGCATCCAGTAGATAGTTTATCTCTGCAATTTAGTAAAGGATAACCCGATGCACTAAATTCCCCTTATGCATGAGGTTCCGGAAAGGGTTAGACCATATTAGATTTGTTGTATACAATCTTACAATTTCTACTTGAAGCTATTTTCACGAATTGAACCTGTGACCATGATCATAATCACGGGAACTTCTTTACCATTGTGTCAAAATTCTCTTCTTTCTTTGCAACCTATTAGGGTTACAAAATTAGAAGACATTTACTAGAACACTAAGCTCTTTCTTGCTTCTATGATAAATGATGTGGTTGTCCATCTAATTGAATTTTTATAGAAGGCTAAAAGTGGTGCTTCCTCTTCCTTTTCATATTCTTCAATTCCCTCCTTTATCCATTTGTTGATTAATTAAATATTAGAATTTATTAAACAGCCAATTATGATATATGCATTGGTTTAGTATCCGACATGTGTATGTTTAGCTCTTCTTTAATCTTTTTAACACTCCAATCATACTAATCCCGAATCAAGGAAGCAGTAATGACAAACTAGAATACTTCATTATTCTTTAATCACTTTCTCTAATGCAATTAAAAGTTCCTATGATTTTTTAATCCTTTTATCCTTTCTCCTTTTAACAGCATTAACGACTTTGGAATCACTTGATGTTTCCCCTTCAAAAGCTTCAAATTAATGCGGCTGCTGGCCAATCCAATTAGATAGGTTTAATTCGATGCAAAGCGAAGAACCTTACCGGGGCTTGACATGCCGTGACTCCTCTTGAAAGAGAGGGGTGCCTTTGGGAATGCGAACACAGGTGGTGCATGCTTGTCGTCAGCTCGTGCCGTAAGGTGTTGGGTTAAGTCCCGCAACGAGCGCAACCCTCATGTTTAGTTGCCATCGTTGAGTTTGGAACCCTGAACAGATTGCCGTTGATAAGCCGAAGGAAGGTGAATTTAATTTATGATGATTAATTCAGATGTTTTGATCAATTCAGTCTCCTAAATATATCTGGTCCAAAATAGTTGTCGTTTAAAAAAATCAAGGTATGGTAAATTATTTTTTTTCCATTTTGCCTTTAGTATTAAATGTTCTTGAAAGTAAAAACATTGATTATATAGCACAAAAAAACTTGAAAGTGAAGAGTAATATTAAATAAGGTTATAGTTAGTTAAAAAGCGCTCTTATTATTAGTTTCTTAAGGGATATGTAAAAAAGAAATACGATAATTAATATGGACCGAATGGAGTAATAACTGCATGATGTAACCATCTATAAAAGATGTGATTAGTGAATTATAAGGCAAGTTACATTCTATAACATGTAAAAATTAAGACACTAGTATATAAGTTAAATCGTTTCAAGAATTAAAACTTCCCCGGCTTCATCAAGGTAGGCCTAGTAAGTAAAAATGTTTTGAGTAAGCATTAGCTCAAAAAAAAAGGTTTTATATATTGGATTTATCAATCTAGTTTAGTATTATTCTCGTCCAGTTTAAATATATCACTATAATAGTATGATATAACCAATTACACAGTTTTAATTTGTGTTCTCTATCAACAACTTACAATGGAGTTTAAAGAACAACTAATAACTAATTAAAAGTAAGTTCTTCTTCTTAATATATGGAAGACAATCAGAGGCGGCGTCAGGATTTCATCTTTATGGGTTCCAGATTTTAGAAAGGCGACTTTAAGTGCTAATAACTGGGTTCTAAATTTAATATATGTATATATTTAATCAATTTCTTAAAACAAATACATTGTTTGGACAAAAGTTATTAGGTTCGGCCGAATCCATATCTGAGATTCTAGCTCTGCACCAGAAGACAATTCAACCAATATAAGTTCGACACACATATATGAAAGACAACCAATAAAAGATCGACAAACATTCAGCAGTATTATGTTCCAAAAACTCAAAAGTCTTTCACTAATTAATTAGCACTTAATTATGCTAGCTTTTGCATTAAACAAAACTACTTTCACAAGAATCATCAAATTAAGCTGAGCATATTAACATACTGGAGAGCATTATCATTGTGACATCATGCCTTTCCAACATTCCCTATAATATTGTACTACTATATTTTTGCTAGTTAATATCGATAATGTGAGGAATTTTTAGATGTGTTTCACAAGAATTGCTAGACCAAGTTGCTAGATGTGTTTCGGTATAAGGGATGTCATGGAGTGGTAAGTATTCCGTCATTCTTAATCAGAGGTATCGGGTTCGAGCCCCGGGTATGAAGCCGCCTTTGTCAGGGAGCCCTTTACCCCCAATGTGGACTATTCGGTGCGAATCCGAATTTAGTCGGGCCCCAATGCAGGTACTGGACACCAGGTGGGAAATAAAAAAAAGGGATTGTTCCACAAATAGCTGGTCAGATTCAGTATTTACTTTTTCTAACCGGTATACATAGATTATACACGATTATACATACATTATTCATAAATTATACATATATTATACTTCTGCCGGCTATTTTCAATTTAAGAGATTAGGTGAACTGCTATTTGGCTTAATTTCTTTAGAAAAAAACAAGTCAAAGGTAGGGCGATATAGTCATAGTCAAAAGCTCTTCTATTACAAATAATATGAATCGTCTCATCAGAAAGATTGATTATTTCCGATGAGACGATTCATATTATTTGTAATGTATTTGATTCTTTTTCTTTTTATGGGTCACGTAGAAATGTATTATGTATGAGTGGGCGTGACGAGTAGTATATCTAAAAGGATCATAACTCATTTATTGAAGCAATTATCAGTAAAATCATCAATCATTTATTGAAGCTAATAAAGTTCAATGGATCAATACATCTGGACAAAGAAGTAGATACAAAAATTGAAATCCTGTAATTTATTTGAGCATATTAACCTAGTGAAATGTTATATACAAAAGGCAGTGATTTCTCCTCTAAAAAATGATGAGGCTAGGAATTACTCTAAAATGTAAGATATGTTCTTATCATAGTTGCACCAGTTGGATCAGATAACAGATGTCTGATTAAGCCTTTTCTCATGTCATTTGGTGCAATAATAAACATGTAGAAGGCAAATAACATGAGGTCTGCTGATGAAAGACTAGAGCCAAGAAATCCTTGCCACATCCTGCAAGAAGTACACTTCTCATTAGTACTGTTGAAACCAGAAGTTTTTCTTTTTGTATTCGGGAAGGACTTAACTTATATACACTGACAGTCTAAAGATTTTACGCTATTGGGATTCTTATGTTAGTTGGACATATAGAAAACTTGTACGTAGTTTTTGTTTTGATTTTTGTTTCGTATAATGTTGACATGAGAAGAATTTAAATGGGGAACATGGTCATGGAGGATTCATATAGCCGCCAGAGGCGGAGCAAGGATTTCAAGTTTATGGGTTCGGGATTCTAATCGGTTTAAGCTATTGGGTTCTAGATTAATAATTTATATATATTCAATAATTTTTTAAAGACAAATACAGGGTTCGAACCAAAGCTACTGGGTTCGGTCGAATCCGCTCGGGGGCACTCTAGCTCTGCCCCTAATAGCCGCTCCAACTTGTTTGGTACAGAGGGCATAGTTGTTGTTGTTGTTGGTGGTGGTGGTATTAGTGTATCTTAACCTGTTGTATCATGTTGCCCTGCCTTATTTTCTGTGTTGCTGATCTCACATATTAAAAAAAGTTACATGTAGTTGTTTTTTTGGTCATCTTGTAGCATAATTTTTTTTTATATTGTCAGCATATAAAAGTTAAACTAGTTTGGAAAACGATGCCACATGATCGAAGATAACGGGGTGATGGAGCAAGATCAAACCATACCATTTTGGCACACGGAAGAATGCGCGGAAAAATGACCTAATCCCCTCAATATCCAGCTGCAATATGAGTGCCAATCCAAATAGGAAAAACGATCGTTGCCTTTTTCGTTCTTGTGGCCAAAGGGTGTTCCAAGCTGAAGAAAATATGAGCAATTTGCTGAGTCTATAAAGGTCAGGACACTATCAATGCAGTTAAAAACTAGTATAATTGGATAACAAGTACCTTGAGTTGAGATACTTGTGGTACTTGAACTGGTAACCATGTTCTTGACATGATTTTGTCTTAAAATATTAGCAAGTACGGAGGCGCATTTTGGCGCCTCGGACAGTGATCTGACAACTGAATAACCTGTTTATGCAGTAGAGGAAGTTTCAGAAGCATTGCATTTAAAGAACACAGTAATAGTAATGTATTTCTATTTTCTTCTCTTATTACCTGTAGCTGGATGAACCATGCTAGCAGCAGCGCCAAACGCAAGTGTTTTCTGCTCTGTATTTGGCAACGATCCACCAACTGGTATGTAAGACCATTCCTGCGTAAAATTTTGTTATCGTCATTTTTCAGTCATTCTCTAGTGTGTTCACGGGGAGCCTTAGCGTAACTGGTAAAGTTGCTGCCATGCGACCAGGAGGTCAGGAGTTCGAGCCGTGGAAACAGCCTCTTGCAGAAATGCAGGGTAAGGTTGCGTACAATAGACCCTTGTGGTCCGACGCTTCCGCGGACTCCGCGCATAGCGGGAGCTTAATGCACTAGGCTGTTTTTTTCTCTAGCAAAAATTGCACATAACTAAAGGTAGAGTGGATTACCTCCTCGTAGATTTTTTTAATTTTTATGCCCAATGTGTTCAATCGTAACATCAGTTTTTTCTTTAACAGATCAAATGGCATTGCATCTTTTGAAGCCAAACAAGTTTCCTGCAGATAGATACTTTTGTCTGTCACACAAAGCCAAGTAGTAAAGTGTGAGGCATAATGTCAAAAACGAACCTCGAAAAAGACTCTTGTTTTAGTCATGGGCATGGCATATAAAAATGTTGGATATTTAGCTTCTAAAGATTGAGCGTCGTGTCTGACATAGTCTCTGTAATCCATGAAAACCATCAGGCTTGGATCATATGGATTGTTATCCACCTAAAAATTTGGCGAAAAGAAAAGACGAATGATCATATAATTGCAAAAGTAGCCAAGTTAGACGTCAAAACTTATAATTGGGAAATGCAGATAGCAGTTTCTTGGATGTGCAAACCATTATAGTAGTTTCCTTTTGTCTGATGAATAGGAAATCCCATTCTAAGTTTACAACAGAAACAGAATCGCCAAGACGAGCAGTGTAAGGATAGCCCAAAAAAGGAATAATGCAACAATTTGCTCATATAAACTCGTAATGATAACTACAGATAACAGTCTAAAGTCTTCGGGTGCATAGCATGAAAAAACTTCAAAGTTACTCTATGTTTGATGATATTTTTCTACCTCAACTTCCACTCCATAAGCTGTTTGTACAGAAACCCGAGGACCTCCCAACTCATATTGCAAGAATTTCCCGGAGGCGGCTCCAGATGCAACAGTGACAAACCTGTTATCATAAGTTAGAAGATTTCAAAACAAGGATGCAGTTAAGTTTCTTGTGTGAACAAGCGGTCGAACTATACCTGCAGGGAATCACAATATCGCCCTCGCATTCTACAAGACTGTGGCCACTTGTGGACTCAACGATCCTATCCACTTTCGAGTTAAGATATAAAACACCTGCCTCCACACACCTAAGAAGATTAATGTGAATTACAACCTCAATTGTAAAGAATAAATCAACAACTCTAGACATAAGGAACAAGTTCAGTGAATTTAACCTTTTGAGTAACTCCTCGTGCAATAAATGGCGACTAACTCTTCCATAAGCACGACCAATAAGAATTGGATCGGCATCATCAAGATATACAATGGTATCCCTCCAAACATGTTCAATGCATGCTTGAAGCCCGAGATCTGAAAAAAGAAAGTATAAGCATATGTCTAAATTAAGCTCCAGAGAACAAGAGGTTCTGTTTCTTGAAAGGTTATGTAGAGAAAAGGACTCTCCATAAAAGCGAAATAAGGATTACGACCTTTGAACTCATCCTCCCAAACACCATAGTTATTTGTGAAAGGAAGATCAGGACCAACGAGCCCCACGTTCAACCCGAGTTTAGCAGACTCCGCGGCAAGAGCAAGACCAGCAGGACCACAGCCAATGACCACCAAATCCAGTATAGTTTGTCCAGCTGATGATATTTGTCGCAACTGCAAGCTGAGATAGTATGATGGACAAAGCAATATAGTTTGCTACAATATAAGAGTTAAAATAAATTGCAGACATAGTTGCTGCAGTATGGTAGTTTTTCTAGCTTCTTCATTTCTTTCATACTGCATAACTCTTAACTCACATGGAATTCAATGTGTGATAATTTGGAATAAAAGACAATGTCATAAAAACACCCTCCATTTTGTGAAGCCATGGTTATTATAGGATGTTAAATCTCATTTTAAAGAGTTTATCTTCTATATATATACACTAATCAGATCGCCTAAAGGATCTATAACAGTCCATAATAAGTGGGATTAGTAATCGCGAACATAAGGTAAGCAACCTGGTACAAGTTAAAATGCACTGATAGTGTAAGATTTTGTCACACTACCACTGTACACTATAAGTTTGTTTCCTTTTTAAACAGAGTTTGACTTTAATTAGCTGAAAGTGTAAAAGAATATTTACACTATCAACTCACCTAAAAGATAACTATAGGTAACCACATTTACAATAAGTGGAACTGATTACCTAGAAAATAATGCAGTTAACCTGTTATAAAGGTTAAATTACATAGATATTGATAAAAAATTTATACTGACAATGTATACAAGTTAAAGGATAACCTTGGAGCAACAGTGGTGTGACCAAAGGTTCGAACTGTGGAAGCGGCCAGTAATGCTTGTATTAGGTAGGCTATCTTATATCACATCCCTTCGGACCTGTCCCTTCCCCAAACCCTGCGTGAATATTAATGTGGGATGCTTTGTGCACCGAACTGCCCTTTTAAGGGTCCTTTGGTATGATAGATTAGCAAAAATAATCTCGGGATAAAAATTTAGTACTGCCTTATCCCTTATTTGGTTAATAAGCCCGGAATAAGTTATTCCATGATTAAAAATAGTATCGGGATAACTTATAACTGCCAGAGGATGAAATAGTAATCCCAGGATAAGTTATTCGGGAATAAAACAGTAAAATTGACAATCACAAATTAATAGAACATACCAGATTAATAGAACATACCAAACAGTCAATAAGAAATAACTAATCCCAACATAATTAATTCCACTATAACTAATCACTTGCTCAT
Organism: Nicotiana attenuata; assembly: GCF_001879085.1. NCBI lineage: Eukaryota > Viridiplantae > Streptophyta > Magnoliopsida > Solanales > Solanaceae > Nicotiana > Nicotiana attenuata. The sequence goes on from NW_017675438.1 coordinate 33,746, forward strand.
CCCAACATAACTTGTCTTCAAACCAAACGACCCCTTAACTTATACAAGTTAAATCCTTTTAAATGTGGAATCAAGAAATTCACCTTATCAGAAAGCTTAGACTGCAGATCCATGTCTTTATTCTGCTGCATTTGAACAAAAACAAGTTCTGAACCACCAGCTTTTATATAATCTTCTTCATCAGCAAAATCTTCTTTAACTACTACACAACTCTCACTTCCACTACACTTCACTTTCATATGTATAGGCCAAAATGGTTGCTTTTTTCTTGGCATAATTCTCCTTCTTCCTAATGATTTGAATCTCGGACACGTAAAAACCGCCATTGTAGCAAAATTCCGAGCTCCAATACACTCCATTTTTGAGAATATATTATCTCAATGTATATATACTCTTTCTATGGCTCCTCTAGTTTTATTTTTCTTTTCTCGAGATTTTTTAAAATATGAGATTTTCTTTCATTGGTTTAATGGGGTTTTGAAAATTGAAAAAGCATGAAAAAATAGCAAGAATTGAAGTTGAATTAAAATGGAGTTTTGTGAGTCTTTGCTGGTTTTTTGGATGGACAGAGAGTGAAGCTATGGATAGGAAGGAGGGAAGCTTTTTGCTGATGTGTTATTGTCATTTCACAAAACATGACACGTGGATGGATTTGATTTGCTGGAGTTATTTCGTTCTGAATATGTTGAGACGCTTTTTTTGAATTATTTTTCTACTCTCTATCTTTTGTGTTTGATTGCTTTGAAGTTCTCTCTAGAAAAATTGGCCAACATTGGCGTTGTTTGCAAGTAATGTGAATAAAATTTCTGAATTTTTCTTTTTAGGTTTTTAGATTTTTTAAACCAAATATTATTAAATAAATCTGTTTCATTTTTTTAGAAAAAGGGAAGTTTGAAAGAAACTTCGAAAAAATAAGAGGCATATTTTCTTGTATTATATAACAGCTTGTTTGGATTGTTGTTACCTGTTGTATTGTATCGTATTGTTACTTTAAGTATAATATTTGTTTGATTGTTATTTAAATTTTATTGTATAGTATCATTAAACATGCCGTTATGTAACGACGAAAAGTGTCACTTTATGTAATGACCGATTTGGTGTGGTCACATCGTTACCTTATTTTTTTCTCTCATCTTGCCATTCATTATTATTAAATAATCCTATTTATCCTTTACCCTACTTTTTTATATAATAATTCTACCCCTTACCTTACTTTTTCTTAATAATATTGTAAGTTTATTCTTCATATTGTTGGTTCATGACACCAAGAAACGATGACAAATAATACAATCTATCCAAACATTATATACATCAAAACAATACAATACTATACAATACATTATACAACGACACATAACAATTATCCAAACAAGCTGTGCAGGGTTAACTTGCTGACAAAAAGGATTATATAAAGTTTGGAAACAAGTTCAGAACCATATAGCCTAATATATAGGGATTTTTACATAGGTATACATTATTGGAAACTTTATTACCCTCCCTACTTAAGTTTACTTTAATTACATTATATATATATATATATAATTACCAATTATGTACATTTTTAGGAATTGAATGATAATTAAGGAATTTCTGAAATCACTCTAACATACAAATCCCACTCCCCCCCCCCCTCACGTTTCTCTCTCCATATCCCACTCCCCCTACGTTTCTCTCTCTGTACCCCCAGCATATCTTCAGTATCTTCCACCATTAACGCCTATGTTCAATCTTCTTCAAAAATCCCTCTACTTCTTCAAAAATCCCTCTCTATTTTTACAGATTTCAACTCTAAATACTCTACCAAAATTGTAGTTGCTTACTTTTGCTTAATTTTCAATGAAGAAGAAATCACTCTCGAAGATTTCCTACTTTTGATTTGGGTGTTTTCTCACAGGATTCACCCAAAAAAAGTTCCAAAATCGGCACATGCAAAAGTAGAGACCAAGCCCAGGCTTTCCCCCTGTGAAGCAAGGGCAGAAGCTCAAACAAAACAACAGCACAATACAGGCCATCGGCCTTACTTAGTCAGAATCTCACAAGCCACACAGGCAACAGTAAAACATGATGCTTAGCTCAAAATATCTTCTAAAATATCATTTAAGGTGTTTAAAAAACAGAGTAAACATGGCTGAGTTTTGAAAACAGTAAAATATAGCATGGCTGAGTACCAGTATAAAGTCAAAATAGTGAGGAAATGGCATTAAAAATCCCCTAAGGGTCCAAACAATCGGCACAAGGCCCAAACACGGCATTTAGCCCCAAAAACAATAATATTTTCCAAGATATAACAATATCACATAGTTTTCAAGTAAAATACACGACTTAATAGTCGTACGAGATGGACCAAGTCGCAAATCCCAATAGTGCACGACCCCACGCTCGACATCTAGCGTGTGCGTCACCTCAAGGTAGCACAACGATGTGAAATTCGGGGTTTCATACCCTTAGAACAATATTTACAATCATTACTTACCTCTATCTGGTCCAAACTCTAGCCCGCTATGCCTTTGCCTCTCGAATCGGCCTCTGAATGCTCCAAATCTAGCCAAAAACAGTTTCATGCCATCAATATATGCTAAGGGATCAAAGCCCACTTGAAAATAATCGAAAAACAACGTGAATCCCGAAATTAACCGAACCCGACCCCTGGGCCCACGCCTTGGAATTCGATAAAATTTACATCATTACACTCCTTATCTCCCCGCGAGTTCATACATATCAAAAGTTTCAAAATCCAACCACAAATGGCCCCTCAAATCCTTAAGTCTAGGTCTCCAATACTAAGCCCTAGTTTCCTCAATTTTAACCCTTAATTTTCACTAATACCATGATTAACCAATGGAAAAATGATCATAAACTCAAGTAATGAAGCTTAGGGAACTTACCCAACTGATTCACCTCGATTTTCCCTTGAATTCACCGCCCTAGCTCGTCTCCCGTCTTCAAAAATGGAGTACTTAGCCAAAAATTCGCGAAGCAAATATTATATACTTCTGGCCTAGGGATTCCGCATCTGCGGCCCTTTCACCGCTTCTGCGGTCCCGCTTCTGCGGTCTAGACCACCGCATCTGCGGTCCTCACTTAAGTTCACAACTCTCGCATCTGCGATGCACAACCCGCACCCGCGCCATCGCAGGTGCGGTTCCTTAACCGCTTCTGCGATTCGTGCCTCCCTTGCCTTCTTCCGCTTCTGCGACTCCCAATCTCGCTTCTGCGAGACCGCACCTGCGGTCCCATATCCGTAGGTGCGGTTATGAGAGCAATGGAACATCTTCAGTTGTCAAACCAACTTCCAAACTTTCCGTCAACCATCCGAAAACACCCCGAGGCCCCCGGGACCTCAACCAAAAGCACCAACAAGCCATATACTACTATTCAAACTTATACTAATCTTCAAAACACCTCAAACAACATCAAATCAACCAAAACACATCGGATTCAAGCCTAAGGTTCTCAAAATCTTCCGAATTATGCATTTGATCAAAAAGTCGTTCAAACCACGTCTGAATGACCTGAAGTTTTGCACACATATCCCAAATGACACAACGGACCTACTGCAACATCCGGAATTCCATTCCGACCCCTATATCAAAATCTCACCTATCAACCGGAAATCGCCAAAATTCCAATTTCGCCAATTCAAGCCTAAATCTACTCCGGACCTCCAGAACACATTTCGATCACGCTCCTATGTCTCCAAATCACCTAACGGAGCTAACCAAATTATAAAAATTCCAATCCGAGATCATGTACTAACCAGTCAAAAATTGGTCAACCTTTCAAATTTTAAAGCTTCAAACTGAGAATTGTTCTTCCAAATCTATTTTGATTATCTTGAAAACCAAAACCAACGATTTACATAAGTCATAATACATAATACGGGGCTAGTCATGCCCGAGAACTGGCGAGCAAAATGCAAAAGCTCAAAGCGACCGGTCGGGTCGTTACACTTTGGTTACACAACTAAGTATGACAGTTAAATAATGAGGAGCTATTTCACGAACAAGGAAAAAGTTGAGAGGTCATACTTGAAACAAATTGTAACCAGCCGTAGTTGGGTGAACGATGGGGATGCAGTCAAGCCGTGTATTCTCTATCTCATAGAATTCTTCATCTGTCCTTCCAACAAAGAGTATTTAGATTTGATAGACCATTTTAGGTTCTACTTGGTGGACTCGGGACAGTATGCGAACTACGCATGGGGTATCCAATCTTATACACATTTGCTTGAGTCCGTTAGGAACAAGCTCAACCCTTCTGTGCATTTTATCTCATTCGAGGTTTTGCACTAGCTATGCAAATATGGTTGTATGAGTGTTGCTCTACGGTAAATACGGATATAGCTACAAGGGTTGCTAATTCGATCCCCAGCATACTTAACTAGACAGCTAGTAAGGACAAGATATGGTTATCTGCATTGGAAGATAGAATGATCAAACAATCATGGATCAAGGTAAATGTTTTTTCACTTCTGCGCACACAATTTAATACAAATTATCTACAAAATTAATATATATTATGAGTAGGTCTCTCACATTGTTTTTTCACTCAGTTCACCAACATAATTGAAGCACCAGAAGAGCTTTCAACAATGACTTTGCCAGATAAAGTTGAATACATCCTTGTAGAAGATGAAACAAAGTCCGAGCATCCGACAGATTCTCCATCTCCATCCAGACATAAGCAGACAATTGGAAAGGATGACAAGAAAGATATTTTGAAACAAATAAAAAAAATTAAGGAAAGATGTTGATAAGGTAACATCTATACATAATCTAGATGGTTTCTTTAATTTGTGTTATGTAAATTATTTCGTTAACTCTTCCTATTTTAATATGTAGGTTAGTTCAGACCTTGGAACTTTCAAGACAGATGTTTTTAAAAAACTAGGTAGCATTCAACTGCTACTGAAAGATTCAATCAAGGCTGTTTTAGAGGCGATAAACTCTCAAAAGGGTAACATTGATGCTAAGGTTTCATTCGAAATATAGTTATTTTAGACAATATTTTTTATAATGTCTAAGTTTCTATTATCATTTATAAAGTATATAGTCTAACAAATTATGCTTGCAGTTTACTGGCAGTTCTACGAAAAATAATGAGCATTGCAAAGAAAAGAACAACCAACACATTCCGGGCAGTAGTGCTAAACCAATATTGGCCAGAAATAGTAAAACATGTATCTACATTATCCCAACATTATATCTACATATATCCGAAATTACTAACAACTAATCTACATTATATTTCCGATGGTTTTCTTAGATACAGGACACCTGAATGACATTCAAATTGAGGAGAATGTTCCTGTAGGTGTTAATTTGTCTTCCCAATTTGAAGGGGCATTTGATGAAGAAAATGCAGGTATGATTTAGTACATGTTATTATCATATTTCACAATACATTTTCCATATCAGATGCAAGACAACATTTCTACAAATTTACTACAGTTAAACTACAATTTAACAACCTTAATCATAATGTTTACTACAAATTATCTATAATTTAGTTAAGTTGTACACATTTGTTGTAACAAAGAAGGAAACTATACATGTTGGCTCTCCAAAACAGTAAGCTAATATTGGCATTCCAGGATAGCAATTGAATGAGGAGAAGGAGACTGCAAAAATGCAATCTCCCATTCAACAAGAAAACGTTATACAACAGGGAGACGATTGCTGTGAACATTTCAGTGGTATTATATGTTACATTATAATTGTAGAAAAAAATAGGTTTTGACAATTTGTTTCAACTTTTCATAAACAACTGATGCAACATGTCTTCTTATCCATTTTTTAAAATTTTTGAAGGTGAACCAGCCGACTATATTAATGTAGGTGATTCAGACGACTGCAGATCTGAAAAAAGGGAAGTAATAGTTGATGGTTTTGAGTTGCCAGAGAACTTCTCCCAGATTGTTAAGTTCGGCGAGCCTATCAAAGATGAAAAAACCCCTGTACATCAAGGAATAACAAGGCAGCCTGGAAAGCATGCCAAATCCCCCTTTCTCCCTTTGTACAGTTCTGGGGGAAGCACTTCTGTTGGACCTCCAATTTTCTTTATCAAGCATCCATTTACTAGGTTTATTGGCGACGATGTTGATCCTGACTTGTTGGAAGAATTCAATAAGTGGTTATACTTTGGTACCTATACAGTTTCAAAGAGGTTAGATTATAAAAAGTTTCATATTTTCGAGTGCATTCAATTTTGGATTTCCAGTTGAATCTACATATTTATTGTAATTGCTATGTGTTTAAATAGGAGGAAGGCGCCTTATTCTGTAAAAGATAATCAGCTTAAGCCGTGGTACGATCTTGGAGTGGAGAAAGTTGATAAAAATGAGTGATTTTATACTTTGGCACATCCCGGACAAGTCCTCCAAGACACGATAAATACATACCCTGACAGAATTTAATGATTAGTTGTAGTATTCTATCATATAAGAATATTGTATTTTTTTGTTTAAAAAATTGTAGTTAATTTGTATGGAGCAGTGTGAAATAATGAACTCTGTTTTTTATTTTGCAACACATTGATGTTATTTTATACTATTTGAGGAAGAGAGGAAATTAAGGTCCTTAAAACAAAACACGGTTTACAACAACTGACTGTATGTTCAAGACTAGAATTGAACAAATTTTATCAAAGGTACATTAATGCTTCTGCCGATAAGAAGCTTGTTGTTGTCAAACCCCAAGACGTCATATCAGAATACATATTGGGGTACAGGCTACTTGCAAATGTTGCATGGGATCAAGTTGATTTTGTCATTATGTCCATAAACATTATTCCATTGGTTGTTGGCTGTGTTTGACATTACCGATAGGATTCTATATGTTTATGATTCTATGGTATCTTCACACAATCACAGCCTTGTTGAAACTGTTGTCAATAAGTTTGTTCTTAAGATCCCCCTATACTTGTCATGCACCGGCTTCTATGGCAAGCGTTCAGACATCAACTACAAGAACACAAATGCATACATTGAAAAAGGTGTTACTGACCCTCTTGACATTCAGTGGTTGGTCGGTGATTTACCCCATCAAAAAGAAGGATCATTGTATGAAAAAGCTGTTTTTCCTTCTATTAATTTAACAGATTTTATTTTACACTGAATGCTAAATCTTTTTCCCTAATTTCTTTTTGCATCGCCTGTGGTTTATGCGTTGCGGCATTTGCTAAATATGTCAGCATTGGAGAGCTATATTTCAAAGGAAGACCTTTCTGATATTGATCAACACCGTAGACGCTATGGAGCGCTACTTTGGGATTATGCTAGGAAAAAGCAAGTGATTGGTGCAATTAGTGAGAGTGAGGTGACTAGCAGATTAGCGAGAAGAAAAGGTGCACCGGCTGTGAACGAGAGAACACAAGTCCTGAAGAAGAAGAATTAGTTGCCCTTTTATATAGAAAAGTTGTAGTTAAATTGTTTAGTGTAGCTGGTTTGTAGTAAAGTTGTAGACAAATTGTTAACTAAGAACAAGTCAGTTGAAACTTATTTGTACCAGACTTGTGGTACAATTTTTTTACCTTTTTTTTGTTATTTCGTCCAGGAAATTGCTACTTAGAATCGAAAACACTATGGAGAGCCTTTTTTGGTTCAAAGTTGTTAGTACTCGATTCTACTACTTTTGTTTTGTTGTTACCTTTTATTTCATTAATTTTAGCATATAATTTCTTTACAACTTAACTAAAACTATGAGGTGTCATTATGTATTAAGGCAGTGGGTTAGGGAGATATTGATGTCCTAGGGTTCGAATTTGCAGATGTTCCTCATCTGGTTAGTTTGTCTAAGAGTGCTGCAACACCTGCTGATCTTACATGTGAGTTTGTGAAAATTGGGAATGTCGTTCCCATTCTCTTAATGTTGCTGTGATGAATCCACCGTAAGGCTGTTTGGCTGAAGAAATGTAGTTGGACAAAATAACTACAAACCAATTGCATTAAGAGTTGAAAACATTTCATTATAGGAGACAATCTATATTCAATTTATCAACACAATTACAACTCAACTATAATTCTCCAGAACACCTCAACACAATCTATCAAAAATGGTAGTTACTTTATCAATTTTTATTTCGTTTTGGGAGCATTCTTACAAGATCTTTTGTTATGCCCTTCTAGCCCGCAGTTTCCACATGAAACCTTGTACTTCTTTGCTTTTACTTCATCATATGGTTTGAATCTTTGTTTCTGAGGTCTCCCTGGATGTCTTTTCCTAGTTGGTGGCTTTACAACTTCTTCAGCTACATGTTGTGGCACATTTCATTTGCTTTCGTCAGGAAGCGGGTCTACTGGTATTTCATAAGTCTTCAAAAGACTCTACCTCATGTAATAAGGAGAACAATAGTTTTCATAAGACTCATCCCTGTGCCTCAAGGCCGCCAAAGCATGTGGACAAGGAAGTTCGTCAAGTTGGAACTGTCCACAACTACATCTCTTGTTTTGAAGGCAAACAATAAAGCGTTTTACACCGTCTATCACTGTATGGATGTGTTCTGTGGAAGCCCTCACCAGTATTTTCATTACAAACACACATAAAATTTCAGCAACATCTACAAAGTAACTACAATTTTACAACAAGTTATCTACAATTAGTAGTATATATTTAGTTTGATGGAATCGTTGACCTGATGTTACTGGATATAGCTTACTCGCATCTTCTGCGATAATGTCCTGTTATCCTCCAACTCTTTGTTATATATTTTTCCAAAGTATGTGAATGTACCCTTTGCTTTCGATAACTTTTCATTATTCCAACTTTCAAGACGAGTCCTCATGTACTCTAATAGTTCTACTACGGGCAGCTCTCTTGCATCTTTTCTTACCGCATTCAATGACTCTGCAATGTTTGATGTCATCGTCCACGTTCCGTTCACCGTAACATGTACCCGAGACCATTTGTGATAGCCAATATCGTATAGGTATGCTTTAACACGCGTGTCGATCTCTTCAATATTTGACATTCTTTCATTAAATTCATCAATTGTGTATGATCGTGCCGTGGCAAAGTACAATTCACTTAACTTTAGATGACCCTTCTTGAACTTTGACCTTACATTTGTCCAAATATGCCACATGCAAGCATAATATGGCATGCCGGTATAAACAGTAGATGTTGCCTTCAAGATACTCATTCCGGTCCGAAATAACACACATATTTTGTTTTTCACCATACGCATGTTTGAATTGTAAAAATAGCACGGTATAGCCAGTTTTCGGACTGGTCAATCAAAAATAGTCAGCGTTTACCAAGTCAATGAAAAATAGCCACTATTTTGCTGCAATAGAGACCGGTCCAACATAATATACTGGAGTTCGGTGCACTTGTGTATGAACTCCAGCATATTATGCTGGACCGGTATACTTTGCTGGCTCCAGTATAATATACTGGAGACTGGAGCACCGGTGCTCCAAATTCCAGTATATTATACTGGACCAATATACTTGCTGGAACTCCAGTATATTATGCTGGAGTTCTAGTGTACTTATGCTGGAACTCCATCATATTATGCTGGAGTTCCAGCATACTTATTCTGGAACTCCAGTATAATATGCTGGAGTTCAAGTATACTTATGCTGGAACTCCAGCATAATATACTGGAGTATTTTCCGGGTTTTGAACAGTGTTTTCGCTCAGATTTATCTTCATATAAAAAGTGGCTAAATTTCGATTACTTTTGAAATTGGGCTATTTTTGAACGACCAGTTGTAAATCTGGCTATTTTTAAAATTTATCCGTTTGAATTGCTCAAAAAACCAATTCCATGCTGCATCATTTTCTGATTCAACAAAAACGTATGCCAGTGGTAATATGCTACCTATCACACATGTGGCAAAAAAGAAAATCAATTTCTGTAATAAAACTTGATAGTACAAAAATAACATACCGAAAACAAATTTTCAGCAATATTTTTACAATTAATCTACAATACCTGCTGCATCCATTATGCTAGCTGTTAACATTATTCCCCTATATGCCTACTTTAAGAAAGTGCCGTCAACTACGACAACTGGTCTACAATACTCTCAACTCTTGATGGACGTACTAATGTGACGACCCAACCCGTCGTCTCATGTATTACAGCCCCGTTCCCCCCCCCCCCATTTATTGCTCCTTCATATTTTATTATCAGCAACGGGTGAGTTAGAGTTGAATTGAAGTGGTTTGAATAGGAAAATGAGACACTTAGTCTCTTTAAGGAAGGTTTGGTTTGGAAAAGTCAACCGAACGTTGACTTATTAGTTAGAAAGCTCGGATGTGAATTTCGGTGATCCGGTTAGCTTTGGGAGGTGATTTGTGACTTAGAAGTGCGATCGGAAGTGATTTTGGAGGTCTGGAGTAGAATTAGGCTTGAATTGGCAAAGTTGGCATTTTGGTGAATTCCGGTGGATAGGTGAGATTTTGATCCGAGGGTCGGAATGGAATTCCGAGAGTTGCAGTAGCTCCGTTAGGTGATTTTGGATATGTGTGCAAAATTTCGGTCATTCGGAGGTGTTTTGGTCGGGTTTTTGATCGAATGCGTAATTCGGAAGTTCTTAAGAAACTTAGGCTTGAATTCGATGTGATTTGATGGTTTTAGCGTTGTTTGATGTGTTTTGAGGATGGGTACAAGTTTGAATGAGGTTTTAGGATGTGTTGGTGTTTTTGGTTGAGGTCCCGGGGGCCTCGGGGTGAATTCGAGTGATTAAACGAGAGTTTTTAAAGTTGCTTCAGGTCTGTTGCTGCTGTCATCTGGTATTTCCGCTTCTGCGAAAATTGACCGCAGAAGCGGGTGAGGGGCCGCAGAAGCGGTCAGACATGGACTAGCGTAATTCCGCATAAGCGTGTTGGCCCAAGTTCAGATGAAGTTTTGAAGATTGACAAAATGAACTCAGTCATGAACCAGGTCCATCATGTGAGACACAATGTTGATATGCTTGCACATGTGACATACGCGTGAAGAAGATAAGTTCTCAAGGATAAGCAACAATATCTTCTTAATTGATCGAAAAGATTGCATACAGGATAAGGAGTTGAAGTCTCCTTATGAAAAGAGAATTATATCCGGATCAAGGATATGGATTAGGAGTTAGAGTTGTTCTTGGACTCAAATTGTCAAGGGATCCACAATTCGAGTTCTTATCAAACTCTGATTACTAACTCTATAAAAATAACGATTTTTCTCTTTTACAGGTGGTCGCACATAAGCAGAAGTTAAGCATATTTGAGAGCAAAAAGATCAAGTCTGATTTGCAAGCAATATATGCGAGATACAAGTGTGCACGTCTGAAGCTACATGAACTAAGATAGAAGAACCAGTTTCATCATTGTGTTTATTCTAAGTCTAGTTTAATTGTAGTAGGTTTTCATATTGTACCTTTCAGCTTTTATAGAAGCAATTGCAATAGGTATATTGAGTATTCAAGTTAGAGTTAACTTGAAAGTGTCGCAACAGTTGAGGTTGTGTGCTACACTAGGATTAGAGTTAATCCTTAGGTTTACAAAGAGTTTTGTAAATGCAGTTTTTGGCTCAGTGATTTTAGTGGAGTTTGGGAAAATCCTACTGAGTAGTAGGTCGTGGTTTTTTCACCTTTTGAGCCAGGTGTTTTCAACGTAAAAATCTCTATGCACTTTACTTTCAGCATTTATTATTCCGCAAACTGCTGTAGTTAGAACACTTAGAAGAACCAGGTTCTTCTAACGCGAAAATTAGGTACCACACAAATCACCCCCCCTCTTGTGTGGTATTGACGTTTATAACATCAAAGCGGAAGTTGGTCGCTTCAGCGGGTCCGCATAAGCGGATAGTTTACCGCAGAAGCGGTTTTGAGAGAACCGCAGAAGCGGTGGTTGAATCGCATAAGCAAAGAGGCGGTTTTTAAGTGAAAATCGCTTAAGCGGATTTTTGGCCGCAGAAGCGGTCCCGCATAAGCGGTAGCGGGACCGCAGAAGCGAAAATCGCTGGTAACAGAAGGGTTTTAAATGTTAAATTTCATCCGCGAGCAAGGGGTAGTTTCCACCATTTTTAAGCGACTTGGAGAGCTTTGGGCGAGGATTTTCGAGGGTTTTGACTGAGAATCAATTGGAGGTAAGTCTCTTGTCCTAATTACTCGAGTTTAAGGTAAATTTATCATAGAATCAGTGGAATTTCATCAAAAACGGGTCAAGCTAGGGCTTGGAAAGCTGTGATGTAAAAATGGAATTTGGAGGGTCAAACGAGCTCCGATTTTGGTAAATTTTATATGTACGGACTCGTGGCGAGACGGGGAATCCGGTGACATAAATTTCGTAATTTTTCGAGAAGTGGGCCCGGGGCTCGGCTTTTGCCAATTTCGTGAATTTTGGTGTTTTTCGAGTCTTTTCGATTGGGTTATGTTTCTTTAGCCTATTGTAACGTATTCGTTGTGATTTTAATCAGATTCGGCGTGCGAAGAGGTTGATTCGAAAGGCAAAGGCATAGCGAGCTAGATTTGTGGCCGGCTTGAGGTGAGTAATAGATGTAGATGATGAC
>NW_017675438.1:46246-60173 GCF_001879085.1 Nicotiana attenuata
GGTTGGTTGGTTTGAGCCCGGCGAGGCTAGACTATTGGGGACAGAGTTGGTTCAGGATGCCTTAGAGAAGGTGAAAGTGATCCAGGAGAGACTTCGTACAGCTCAGTCGCGTCAGAAGAGTTATGCGGACCGGAAGGTTCGAGACGTATCCTACATGGTGGGCGAGAAGGTCTTGTTGAAGGTTTCGCCTATGAAGGGCGTTATGAGATTTGGAAAGAAAGGAAAGTTGAGTCCACGGTTCATTGGTCCTTTTGAGATACTTAGGAGAGTTGGGGAGGTGGCCTATATGCTTGCTTTGCCACCCAGCTTGTCGGGAGTTCACCCAGTATTTCACGTTTCTATGCTCCGGAAGTATGTTGGGGACCCGTCCCATGTGTTAGACTTCAGCACGGTTCAGTTGGATGATAACTTGGCTTATGATGTGGAGCCAGTGGCTATTTTGGGTCGTCAGGTTTGGAGATTGAGATCAAAGGATATAGCTTCGGTAAAGGTGCAGTGGAGAGGTCGGCCCGTTGAGGAAGCTACTTGGGAGACTGAGCAGGAGATGCGGAGCAGATATCCTCACCTATTTGAGACCTCAGGTATGCTTCTCGACCCGCTCGAGGACGAGCGTTTGTTTAAGTTGGGGAGGATGTGACGACCCAACCCGTTGTCTCATGTATTACAGCCCCGTTTCCCCCATTTATTGCTCTTTCATGTTTTATTATCAGCAACGGGTGAGTTAGAGTTGAATTGAATTGGTTTGGATAGGAAATGAGACACTTAGTCTCTTTAAGGAAGGTTTGGTTTGGAAAAGTCAACCGAACGTTGACTTATTAGTTAGAAAGCTCGGATGTGAATTTCGGTGACCCGGTTAGCTTCGGGAGATGATTTATGACTTAGAAGTGCGATCGGAAGTGATTTTGGAGGTCTGGAGTAGAATTAGGCTTGAATTGGCAAAGTTGGCATTTTGGCGAATTCCGGTGGATAGGTGAGATTTTGATCCGAGGGTCGGAATGGAATTCCGAGAGTTGCAGTAGCTCCGTTAGGTGATTTTGGATATGTGTGCAAAATTTCGGTCATTCGGAGGTGTTTTGGTCGGGTTTTTGATCGAATGCGTAATTCGGAAGTTCTTAAGAAACTTAGGCTTGAATTCGATGTGATTTGATGGTTTTAGCGTTGTTTGATGTGTTTTGAGGATGGGTACAAGTTTGAATGAGGTTTTAGGATGTGTTGGTGTTTTTGGTTGAGGTCCCGGGGGCCTCGGGGTGAATTCGAGTGATTAAACGAGAGTTTTTAAAGTTGCTTCAGGGCTGTTGCTGCTGTCATCTGGTATTTCCGCTTCTGCGGAAATGGACCGTAGAAGCGGGTGAGGGGCCGCAGAAGCGGTCAGACATGGACTAGCGTAATTCCGCATAAGCGGAAGTTGGTCGCTTCAGCGGGTCCGCATAAGCGGATAGTTTACCGCAGAAGCGGTTTTGAGAGAACCGCAGAAGCGGTGGTTGAATCGCATAAGCGAAGAGGCGGTTTTAAGTGAAAACCGCTTAAGCGGATTTTTGGCCGCAGAAGCGGTCCCGCATAAGCGGTAGCGGGACCGCAGAAGCGAAAATCGCTGGTAACAGAAGGGTTTAAATGTTAAATTCATCGCGAGCAAGGGTAGTTCCACCGATTTTAAGCGACTTGGAGAGTCTTTGGGCGTAGGATTTTTCGAGGTTTGACTGAGATCAATTGGAGGTAAGTCTCTTGGCCTAATTACTCGAGTTTATGGTAAATTTATCATAGATCAGTGGAATTTCATCAAAAAACGGGTCAAGCTAGGGCTTGGAAAGCTGTGATGTAAAAATGAAATTTGGAGGTCAAACGAGCTCCGATTTTGGTAAATTTTATATGTACGGAATCGTGGCGAGACGGGGAATCCGGTGACGTAAATTTTGTAATTTTTTGAGAAGTGGGCCCGGGGCTCGGCTTTTGCCAATTTCGTGAATTTTGGTATTTTTCGAGTCTTTTCGATTGGGTTATGTTTCTTTAGCCTATTGTAACGTATTCGTTGTGATTTTAATCAGATTCGGCATGCGCAGAGGTTGATTCGAAAGGCAAAGGCAAAGCGAGCTAGATTTGTGGCCGGCTTGAGGTGAGTAATAGATGTAGATGATGACCTGAGGGTTTGAAACCCCGGTATATCACATTGTGACGCTATATTGAGGCGAGACACGTACTCTATGACGAGTGCAGGGTCGATTGTGACTGGGGATTTGACCTAGTCCGTTCCGATTGATGTTCGTACTGTGTTCTTGACTAGAAATTTGGTAGTAATCATCCTACTTGGATTTTATGAATTGTTTGGGGCTTTGTGCCTATCATGTGCATCCTTCAGGGATCCTTATCACTGTTTCCATGATGCTTAGCATATTTCATGATATCAGTCCTGAGCTAGACACTGCCTAGAAATGATTAGTAAACAAATAAAGGTTTATACACTTAGCTCTATAATTCCTAATAATTGAAACTAAAAATGAACAATTTGACTGTGCCCGAGTGGCTTGCATGCATATATATATCTGGACTGAGTGTGGATCGGGCTGCACGCCGCAGCGAATGTTACGATGATATTGCGCTTGGGCTGTAGGAGCCCCTTCGGAGTCTGAACCCCCACAGTGAGCGCGGGTACCCAAATGGATCGGGCTGCGCGCCGCAGCGGTCATGTGCATTGCATTGCATTCATGCATTTATACCTGTTTGTCTTACTTGTTCTGGTATTGTTGTTGTTCCACCGTTTTATGTGCTGAATCGCTGATTATAGCTTTATATTGTGATATTTCGGAATTTCTTACTTTCAGCCATTATATATGTTTATTATTCACTGAGTTGGAAGTACTCACTTTACTCCCTGCACCATGTGTGCAGATTCAGGTGCTCCGGAGACTTAGTGGAGCTGTTTGCTGTCTTCTTGGATTTCGGTTTAGGAGTTGTTGAGGTAGCTGCCTGACGTCCGCAGGACCCGACTTCTCCCCTTTATTGCATTTGTCTTTTCCTATCCTAGACTTTCTTTATTACCATGAATATAATACTCTGTTACATTTAGAGTCTCTGGACTCGTGATTCCAGATCTATTGGGGAATGTTGGGATATTCGCTATTATTTTTCCATACTATTTTATTAGTTTCGGATTGGAACCTTGATATTTTCTATTTTAATCGTATTATTTGTTAACGGATTGTGTATCTGGGTTGAGAGTATTTAAATTGGTCGGGCTTGCCTAGCATTAGTGTTGGGCGCCATCACGACCGGGATTGGGGTCGTGACAACTAAGCGCAATAAATGCGTACAAGAAACAGTCATCTTTAGTCTTCTTTAATTTAACTACCGTCCCCGGATAAGTCTTCTCCAGAATATACAAATAACTTGGCAAGCAACTATAGGAATCAGCAGGATGACCTCTCAAAAATTCCGAAGCCTTTTCCTTTGCTCTCCAAGCTTGCATGTATGTTAAGTTCACACCATGATCCGACAACATGTCAGTTTGTATGTCTTTTGGTGTGTATATTGTCTTATGATCCGCATATTTTGGCATCACCATGCTGCCAACTGCCATGGCAGTAGGTTTGCGTTGTATGTATGTGTTGTCCATCACAGAGCATGTGTGCAAGCTGTAGAATTTTTGAACCTTGAACAATGCTGATTCGTTTATGTTGGTGGACTTGAAGTGCCATGTACAATTGTCCCCAACACATACCAGGCAGTAGCTACATAATAAAAAAAATTAAAAATTGTTATGAAAAATGTATCTACAAAATAATAGGCTGTTTAAGCAAAAAAATCTTATATTAAACAATTTATTTACAAAAAAACTACAAAATTATGTACAATTTATATACAAAGAAAGTACAAACTGTACATGGCAAAAAACATAAATACTACAAATTAAACAAAAATATGAATTCGACAATTGAACTGTTCATACCTTCTTGCGCTAGACCTCTTCACCCTATATTGGAACTTATTCATGACAAAATAGTGCTTCATTGCATTGACAATTGTCTGCTTTTCTTTGTAAACTTGGCCTACTTCAATAATATTTGGCGTATGTTCTGTTATGATGATACTTTCATATTCCACAATCTCCGGAGATGTTGACCTATCAATCAACTTCATTGTTCCAGATGAACATGCACTCAATTAAAAGTATATACAATTCAGGAAATATATTGTAGCTAATTTATAGTAAAATTGAAGAACAATTGAAATTGAGTAGTTCAATAGTCATAACAGTTGAACTACATTTGTTATGTAGTATAATTGTAGATATTGTGTAGAAAAATTGAATAAAATATGGAACTGACAAAACATTACCACTAAAAATATATAGCAAACCTGCAATTGTGCTCGAACTAGAGATACTACAATCCAAATGGAAATCACGCACTGTTATACACAGCCGATACATTCCTAAGCTTTTTTTTTCCTTTGTAGTCTCCATGTATACTCGAACTCCCATATCGTTCCTAATTTTCATTGGAGGACAATGTTCATTGACAGTGTATTTGGTTTCGATGATTTTTTCGGAGGTATCGATCATTAGATGCTCTGCAATTGCAGAAATCAATTGACTATAATTTGAATCCTCGCTGACTACAATTCCATCAACATTAAAATTGTTGTATCTCCCAATGCTATCCCAATGACCATTTAGCTGAAGCATAATAGCTAAAAATTTAACATTATATCGCGGAATTCAATACAATTCAGGATAATTGTTTGCAATTTTTTTCTAAACCTTCGCTTATGATTTTGAAACGAGAGGAGATAGAAAAAACAGAGAATTGAACTTGATTGTGCGATATTAATGACAGAAAATAGGCGTAATAGCAGGCTTAATTAAATTGCGAAGATTGCGTCTGTAAAATATCCGAAGAATCCTCCGTGATCCCAATTCCCGCGTCTAAAAAAGGAAGGCTACTGCAGAAAGGATTCTCATTTAAATAAACATATATATTTTGTAGACAAAGCTTGGGTAGGTCGGGTAATTTCGTAAAGATGGACATTTTTGGTAGTAAAGATTCTAATTTATGTAAAAATTCCTAATATATATGGGGCACATGAACCCATGGTTGCTCCGCTAAATTAGGATTATATAAAATACCTATTTTGATGGAGAGATCATGGGTTTACGTACCCCATATATTAGTGTGATGACCCAAAGGGTCATCTTTTATTTTAGAACCCGAATCCGGGTTGCGAAGCCTTGAAAACCTCATTTTCTTTTTTCTCGATTTGCGTGCGCAGTCCGGGCGCATTTTCGGAAAGATTTTATGTGAAATTTAAGAAAAATATTGAATTTGGCCTTTAAAATTAATTAAAGTTGACTTCGGTCAATATTTTTGGTAAACAGACCCGGACCCGTGATTTGACGGTCCTGTAAGGTCCGTGGTAATATATGGGACTTGAGCGTATGTCCGGAATCGAATTTCGAGGTCCCTAACCCGAGAAAAGAATTTTTAAAGAAAATTGTTTGCTGGAAAATATAAAGGTTTTTAGAACTTGAATAGTGTTGGAACTTGATGGTATCGGGCCCGTATTTTGGTTCTGGATCCCGATACAGGTCCGTTATAATATTTAAGTTATATCTGTGAAATTTGGTGAAAAACGGAAGAGATTTGATGTAATTCGGACCCATGGTTGAGAAAATGGAAATTTTGAACTATCTTATGAATTCCATGAGTTTTGGTGTTAAATTCGTTGTTTAAGATGTTATTTTGGCGATTTGATCGCACGAGCAAGTCTGTATAATGTTTTTAGACTTGTGTGCATGTTTAGTTTGGAGCCCCGAGGGCTCGGGTGAGTTTTGGATAGGCCACGAAGTGAGTTTGGACTTAGAAAAAAATTGTTGATGCATCTGGTATTGTTGCAGGCTCTGATCTCACAATTGCGAGGTCAGGTTTCGCAATTGCGAGCCTAACAGGCCTGGCAATTGGGAGGGCTTTATTGCAATTGCGAAGAAGCCCAGGCCTGCATTGTTCGCATTTGCGAACACCCCTTCGTAATTGCAAAGTCAACGGGGAGGATCAATGATCGCAATTGCAACAAATTGCTCGCAATTGCGAGAGGAGCAGACATGCAGCAGGTTCGCAATTGCGAAGCCTGTCTTGCATTTGCGAGCTTCGGAATTGCAAAGCTCCTGTCGCAATTGCGACATCTGCACCTGATCAAAACATCATTTGGACGGGATTTTCACTTCATTCTTCAAAATTTCAAATCGTAAACTCCAAAGGGCGATTTTCCTAGAGCAAGTTCTTCCCCAAATCATAGGTAAATGAATCTTGACTCTTTTTCTTCAATCTATTTTATCTTTTTACAAGATTTCACTTCAAAATCCAGGGTTTTTCATGGGAAATTGGGTGTTCTTGGGTAGAAATTAGGATTTTCGAATTTTGGGGATTTGGACCTCAATTTGAGGTCGGATTTCAAAACCAATTGTATATTTGAGTTCGTGGATGAATGGGTAATCGGGTTTTGGTTCGAACTTCGAGTTTTGACTAAGCGGGCCCGGGGTCGGTTTTTAACTTTCTGGGGAAAACATTGGGAAATCTATACTCATGCATTAGAATTGGTTTATTTAGCGTTTATTGATGTTATTAAATAAATTATAACTAGATTCAAGCGGATTGGAAGTGGAACCGAGAGGTAAAACGGTAATTGAGGCTTGATTTTGGCCGTGGAATCAAGGTAAGTGTTTGGTCTAACTTTAGCTTGAGGGAATAGGTGTCGTTGTCTTATTTGCTACATGTTAGTATTGAGCTCGACGTATAGGCAAGGTGACGAGTATCTATACGTTGATGTTGATCATGCAAGTGAATCTTATATTGTGACCGTTATGTCTCTTATCATGTACTGTTCATGCTTAAAATGATGTTTCTCTATGTTGGGCAAGTTTTATGATATTGTTGAGTATTGACTCAAGTTGAGACTTATTTCATGGAATAAACTGTTGAAACGAGATTGGTTATAGCTGATTCCCTTGCCGGGATGTTATTGTCTCTATTGTTGATTCCCTTGCCGGGATGTATTGTTTCTATTGTTTGGGTGAGAAAGAGTGCAAAGCACGAAGGGTGATGCCGTGCATGATATTGTGAGTGAGTGTTAATGCACGAAGGGTGATGCCGTGCCGATTTTGTGAGTGCTAATGCACGAAGGGTGATGTCGTGCCATGATTTGAGAGCTAATGCACGAAGGGTGATGCCGTGCCACGATTATGAGAGTTAATGCGCGAAGGGTGATGTCGTGCCGTTTTTGTTGTTTCTTATGGTGAGAACAAGAGTAAAAGCACGAAGGATGATGCCGCACACGTATTACTGTTTCATTATCTCTGTTGATACAAATATGGTGTTCATTATGCTTCTCTATTGAATTACTGTTAGAATTTGATATTCCCCGCAGCATGTTTCCCCTTCCCATCTTTATCTGTTATTTTCTGTTATTATTGTTCTGCTCGTATATGATTTAACTTTACAGGTTTATATGGTTGTCGTGTCCTAGCCTCGTCACTACTTCGCCGAGGTTAGGCTCAACACTTACCAGTACATGGGGTCGGTTGTACTGATACGGCACTATGCACTTTTTATGCAGATTTCGGTGTCGGACCTTGTGAGTAGATTCGAGGTTGCTGCCTTCAGTCCAGGGAGACCAAGGTAGATCTGCTGGCGTTCGCAGAGCCTGAAGCCCCCTTTCCCTATTTTAGTTTCTTCTATCTCTTCTATTTCGAGAACAGTTGTACTTCTTCAACTTATATTTGTAGTCAATCTTAGTCGTTCGTGAATTGTGACACCAAATCAGTTGGGGTAGTTATGTATTAGAATTGTTGGATTGCTATATCATTTCTGCCTTTCATAATTATTTTGTTTTAGTTATTATCTGTTCCTGTTTGAGTTAATAATAATGGTGCTAAGACTGTAACTGTTGGCTTGCCTAGCTTTCACGAGTAGGCGCCATCACGACTCCCGAAGGTGGAAAATTCGGGTCGTGACTATTAGTCTGGCCACTTATATTACTGATCCCTACATTATAATTCTTGTATTATTAATCCTTACATTATAATCTCTGCATAATTAGTCTTCCAACTAGGAATGGCAGGCGGTGCGGGGCGGGTTTTGTCTGAACCCGCACAATTTTAACCCGCCCCGCCCCATTCTCCACCCGCATTCACCCGCCCCGCAAATTTAAAAAAAAAATGTCTCTCTCTCTTTTTTCTTTTTGGCGATTAGTTGTATTATATAAAGACACCACAAAGATCTACACAAAATCTTAAATTTGCATAACCTAGAGACTTTCAACATAAAGGATAATTAATAGCAAATCATCTACTAATACATGATCTGGAATAAAACATTAAAATTTTATTTTTATTCCTGTTCCTCCTCCTTGGACAGCTTAATCACCTAAAATTAATTAACATAATGCAGCATTAGGCACTGTGTCTATTCTTAAACGAGGAACTACTTCACCAATTAGAAAAACAATTTGAAAAAGAGAAGAAAAGAAAAGGAAAACAATGAACTGTCGAAATGCGAAAGCTCACAGTTTATGTATGTGTTTTAGAAAACTAGTTTTTATCTTGATTCCACCCTTAATGTTTGACGAAGAAATACAATAATAAAAAATTAAATTCTCAACCCGCGACCTGCCTCGCCCCGCGTGATTTTCTTATTTAAAAATTAAATCCGTCCTGCCCGCACCGCAACCGCAAACTCCCAAATCCGCATCGCTCCGCTAATGCTCGCACCTGCACCGCCCCATTGCCATCCCTACTTCCAATCAAACGACGACCCCTAAGTTGTTTTGTGTTTGGGCAAACATTTCCTTTTAGGACATAAAAACAAAACAGACTTGAAACAGCTGGAAATAAAATTCTGATTTATCTTCGAAAGGAAATAAATTGCTAAGCAATAAGGAAAATCTTAGTGTTTCTTGGGCACCAATCTTCCCTTCCTTTAGCCGCCTAATTAGTTAGGATTTCGTAGGCCACTTAACCGCCTCTCCTCTCTATAAATAGTTATTTCTTTTCATTATTTGAGATCTTATTACATTCAAGTTAATTTATAAATAATATTGTTGAGAATTCCTTACAACTTTGCTTTCCATTCATGCCAAGTGCAGTTACACAAGGGTCACAGTTTGATGCTCGTCAGTTCGATGCAAAAATCACTGAATTGTAAGAACATTTGCCTCTATAATTACTTTGTTGCTTTTCAGTTAATGATAATTTTCTTAGAACACGACAAAAACAATAATAACTACATTTCAGTCCCAAATAAGTTGGAGTCAGCTATATAACTTCTCACTTTTTCTGGGGTTTCGGGACAGAAGCGATACAAAATTTAAATTTTATGGGTTCAAATCAATTACATATTTTTAAAGCTTACCATTTGTTATAATTTTAGTAATATTTTACACATAATATTACACTCCGCACGCACTAAAAGTAGCGGGAGCGGGTTCAGGTATATACGCAGACCTTACGCCTACCTTGTGAATGTAGAGATATTATTCCGATAGACCTTCGACCAAAGAAAAGCACGACTCATGTCATCATCATAGCAAATAATAACAATTAATGATAATATTAGAAGTTATCTAACAAGATTAAAATATAATTTTCTAGGAAGATGAACAAAATTTCTTTTTATTTTATTTTTATTGTTTCTATCAATAGCGTGGATATTAACTTTTTTTGGTTTTGTGATTTCAGGCTTTCAGGTGATGGGGAAGAATTCTTTACCTCGTACGATGAGGTCTATGATAGTTTTGATGACATGGGATTGAAGGAAAATCTTGTGAGAGGCATTTATGCATATGGTTAGTTGCAAATCTTTTCTACTATCTTGTTGTGCTTGACTAATGCAATATACACATTACTCTAGTCACTATTAGCGGCGGAGCTGGGATTTAAAAGGGTAGCCGATGCACTAAGCTTCCGCTATGCGGGGGGTCCGGGCAAGGGCAGGATCACAAGGGTCTATTGTACACAGCCTTACCTTGTATTTTTGTAAGAGGCTGTTTTCACGGCTCGAACCCGTGATCTCCCAGTCACATGATAGCAATTTTACCAGTTACGCCAAGGCTCCCCTTCAGGAGCTAGGAAATTGAGTAGCGAAATTCAAAAATATTGTCACACCTAATATATGAACATTTGTCGCAAATAGGCAAAAACGATATTTTTTTTTGGTTATATATAAATTTTTGAATCCCTTTACAAGGAAAAATTCTATTTAAGTTGCAATCAAGTTGCATTAGATCATAGTTTCAAATTCCGGATGTGATTGTCTGGTTTTTTTTGAATCCCCTGGTATAAATTTCTGGTTTCGTTACTGGTCAAGGGAATTCAACAGTTTATATGTATTACCCTTTTTGTATAGAGTAGCTTTCTGGAAAGTTTGAAATTTTTTAATTCCCTTGTTAAAATTCCTGACTCTGTTACTGATTTCGATATGTATAGGTTTTGAGAAACCCTCTGCAATCCAGCAAAGAGGAATTGTTCCCTTTTGCAAAGGTCTTGATGTGATTCAACAGGCTCAGTCTGGAACGGGGAAGACTGCTACTTTTTGTTCTGGAGTTCTCAACCAACTTGACTATGAACTGCTGGAATGTCAAGCTTTGGTTTTGGCTCCTACGCGCGAGCTTGCACAACAAATTGAGAAGGTGATGCGAGCACTCGGAGACTATCTTGGTGTGAAGGCACATGCTTGTGTGGGAGGAACCAGTGTCCGCGAGGACCAACTCGTCCTTTCAAACGGGGTCCATGTCGTTGTTGGGACGCCTGGCCGTGTATTTGACATGTTGAGGAGACAATCGCTCCGCCCTGATTATATAAAGATGTTTGTATTGGATGAGGCTGATGAAATGCTTTCAAGAGGCTTCAAAGATCAGGTTTGTTTTCTTTTTCAATGAGTTATCTGTGACATTTCATGTCCTGTCTGTCCATACATGTTACTATATATCCCGAGGCGGAGCTAGCCTTTTGCTTACAGGTTCGGCTGAAACCGGTAGTTTTTGTTCAGATCCGGTATTTGTCTTGTGAAATCCAAGGAATAATGTATAAATTTAAGTTAGAACCCAGTAACTTAAAAGAACTAATCGCAAACCTATAAGCTTCAAATTTTGGCTCCGCCTCCATATATATATCTATATGGACACACAAGCAGAAGCGGAGCTTCGTGTATCATATATGGGTTCATCTGAACCCGGTAGCTTTGACTCGAATCTTGTATATATGTAAAAGAATCAATTAATAAGTACAAATAACAGACTTCAGACCTAATAAATCAACTGAACTTTGGTAGAATCTCAAACTCGAATACATAAAGTTTAAATCGTAGATGCGCTTCTGCTGACACTAGGATGTGTATAGGATCTTTCTTATATTTGCTTTTGTGTGATGGTTTTTCAATATGTACATTCACTGGATTTCTCAAGATGGCTTATTAGTCCAAGTTATGCTCTCATAACTTAAGATGAATCTTCAGATCTTTTGTAATGATTTTCTAATATTTATACCTCTTCTTTGTATCCAGATTTATGATATTTTCCAGCTCTTGCCTACTAAGATTCAAGTTGGTATTTTCTCTGCTACAATGCCACCTGAGGCCCTTGACATCACAAGAAAATTCATGAAAAATCCCGTGAGGATTCTAGTGAAGCGCGACGAGCTAACTTTAGAAGGTATCAAGCAGTTTTACGTAAACGTGGGAGAGGAAAAAGATAAGCTTGAAACACTTTGCGATTTATACGAATCATTAGCCATTACACAGAGTGTGATCTTTGTGAATACTCGTCGCAAAGTTGATTGGTTGACAGAGCAGATGAGCGAAAGAGATCACACGGTCTCAGCCACTCATGGTGACATGGATCAAAACACAAGGGACATTATAATGCGCGAGTTTCGTTCTGGTTCTTCTCGTGTTCTCATCAGCACGGATCTTTTGGCTCGAGGAATTGATGTTCAACAAGTCTCGCTTGTCATGAATTACGATCTTCCTACTCAGCCTGAGAATTATCTGCATCGTATCGGACGTAGTGGAAGGTTTGGTAGAAAGGGTGTGGCCATCAATTTTGTAACAAGGGATGATGAGAAGATGCTGTGTGATATTCAGAAATATTACAATGTGGTGATTGAGGAGTTGCCTGCAACTGTTGCTGATCTCCTGTAACAAGATTTTTCTTGAGCTTCTCTCCACAATTATAGTTCTTTATTTTCTTGCTTTTGTTGTTTTACATTTTTCTTCTAGTTTGCATTAGAATTGTGTAGTCCATTATTATCTTATATAGTAATGAGCTTAGCTAGTTTTTTTTGACATCAAGGGTTGTATCTGAAATACATTGGCTCAGAGCATTCGTTTAATATTAGTATTTTTCCCGTTCATGCTTTAAACAGAACTACTCTGATAGATATGGGTATCAACAAAAGAAAGGGGCACTAACTTGTGACGGGATGTGATGACCCAACCCGTCGTCTCATGTATTACAACCCGTTTCCCCCATTTATTGCTCTTTCATGTTTTATTATCAGCAACGGCTGAGTTAGAGTTGAATTGAATTGGTTTGGGTAGGAAATGAGACACTTAGTCTCTTTAAGGAAGGTTTGGTTTGGAAAAGTCAACCGAACGTTGACTTATTAGTTAGAAGGCTCGGATGTGAATTCCGGTGATTCGGTTAGCTTCGGGAGGTGATTTGTGACTTAGGAGTGCGATCGGAATTGAATTTGGAGGTCCGGTGTAGAATTAGGCTTGAATTGGCAAAGGTTGAATTTTGGCGAATTCCGGTTGGTAGGTGGGATTTTGATCCGAGGGTCGGAATGGAATTCCGAGAGTTGCAGTAGCTTCGCTAGGTGATTTTGGATGTGCGGGTAAAATTTCAGGTCATTTGGACGTCGTTTGGTTGGGTTTTTGATCGAATGCGTAATTCGGAAGTTTTTAAGAAACTTAGGCTTGAATTCGATGTGATTTGATGGTTTCAGCGTTGTTTGATGTGTTTTAAGGATGAGAACAAGTTTGAATGAAGTTTTAGGATGTATTGGTATTTTTGGTTGAGGTCCCGGGGGCCTCGGGGTGAATTCGGGTGGTTGAACGAGAGGTTTTGAGGTGTGTTGCAGGTCTGTTGCTGCTGTCATCTGGTATTTCCGCTTCTGCGGAAATGGACCGCGGAAGCGGTTCCGCAGAAGCGTGTGAGCGATCGCAGAAGCGGCCAGGTGTGGGTTAGGGTAGTTCCGCATAACCGGAAGTTGGTCGCTTCAGCGGGTCCGCATAAGCGGACATTGTACCGCAGAAGCGGTTTTGAGGGAACCGCAGAAGCGGAGTTCGAGTCGCATAAGCGAAGTACGGGTTTTTAAGTGAAGACCGCATAAGTGGATTTTTGGCCGCAGAAGCGGTCCCGCATAAGCAGAAGCGGGACCGCATAAGCGAAAATCGCTGTTGATAGAAGGGTTTAAAATATTATATTTCCTCCGTGAATAGGAGGTAGTTTCCACCATTTTTAAGCGACTTGGAGAGCTTTGGGCGAGGATTTTCGAGGGTTTTGACAGAGAATCAATTGGAGGTAAGTCTCTTGGCCTAATTATTCGAGTTTATGGTAGAAATTACATGTAAATTGTGGAAAATTCATCAAAAACGGGTCAAGTTAGGGCTTGGAAAGCTGTGATGTAAAAACGGATTTTTAAAGGGCATTTGAACTCCGATTTTGGTAACATTGGTATGTGAGACTCGTGGCGAGACGAGGAATCCAGTGATGTAAATTTCGTAATTTTTCGAGAAGTAGGCCCGGGGCTCGGGTTTTGCCAACTTCGTGAATTTTGGTGTTTTTCGAATCTTTCCGATTGAGTTATGTTTTTTTAGCCTATTGTAATGTATTCGTTGTGGTTTTAATCAGATTCGGCGTGCGAAGAGGTTGATTCGAAAGGCAA
>NW_017675438.1:61516-67180 GCF_001879085.1 Nicotiana attenuata
GACATGGAACATGAATATATGTGTGAAAGATCGCTGGAATTTTAATACTCCCTCCATCCCAATTCATGCGGCACTCCTTTCCTTTTTAGTATGTCACAAAAAGATTGTCACCTTTCTATATTTAGAAATACTTTAACTTAAAAGTATTCATTTCTTTTCTTAAACTTCGTGTCGTGTCAAATGATACCAATTGGGACAGAGGGAGAAAATACTTCCTCTGTCCTATTTTATATGGCACACTTTCCTTCCTAGTCTGTCCTAAAAAGAACACCTTCCTACATTTAGAAATAGATTATCTTTAAACTTTTCATTTTATTCTTAATAAGCTGATTTATAGTCATACAAAATATATCTGACTTACTTAAACCACAAGTTTCAAAAGTCTGTGTACCGGGACGGAGGTAGAATCTAACTAACCTAAGGGAAATCTAACCAAAATAGATCCCTAAAACTTGATTTGAACATACAAAAAAAACTTACAACCCAAAAAAGCACAAATAGAAACACAAACACAAACACAGAGCAGCTCACATGAATCGCACCAAAAAAATTACAGCAATAATTGCGACAAGAGAACAACAATATATGGAGACGTATCATAAGAACTTACAAGGACGAAGCACAGCTTGATGAACTTTTAGAAACGAAGTGAAAGAAGCGCAGCCAGGGTTTCGAAAGAGCACAAATTCTCTAGCTTTGGTGAAAGAACGGCAATTCTGAAGTCACATAAATGACGGAGAAAGTGACAAAATGGTCTATTATGTTCAGGTTACGTTCAAAATGGTGCTTAAATATACTTTTAAGCAGCTTTGGTCGTCTAAATATTTCAAAAGTGGGCATTTTTGGTCTCCATCAAATAATTAATAAACTTTAATATCTATATTTAACGGGAACTATGAAGAAAAAAAAATTAAGGAGAGCACACGTTGGAACATACCGTTTTTGCTGTCTATTTTCGATGTTTTGGTGTGGTTTTTGGTGTTGCAATTTATAGGATTCAACAGGTTTTCAAGTGATTTTGGTTAAAAAAAATTCAAAGATCTCGATAAAACTAAAGACAGAATTTATAAATATTTAATAAAAATCAAAAGTCTCATTTTTTGTAAACTTAAAGGGCCACAACGGCTCAAAAGTAAATTTAAGGAGTTATTTTAAACCTACAACCAAACAAAATGGACCGTTTTTATCATTTTCTCGTATAAATGACCCCTAATCAGTGGACGTAAATGGAAAAACAATGAGGATATTTAAGGACTTAAATTAAGCTATCCAATTTTCTATTGAAGATTAACAAATAGCTAAAGCAAACCGAAATATTAACTGCCTAACATACCCTTACACCAGCTAGTCAAGTTTGAGGACAGAATCCGGCAATTTTTCAAACAAAAAAACTAACTATACAATCAAATGATGCAAAAATCAAATGAAAATCCTATTACCATTAATCATCTTAAACACACAGCTCGGAGCTATGGTTCTATATAGGTAGTGTGAAATAATCCAGAAAAGAAGAAAGAATTGCTGACTACCTTTATGCTGAAGCCCAATAAGAAGAACCCTTTCGTAAAGGAATTTTTACATTCTTATGCCATATAGGAAACTATATTACCCTCAATATTTAAGGTTTGATATAATTACATTTAGTATACCTAATTATCAATTCTATACCATAAGATGTTTTAACTATACATTAATTGTACCTTATATCACTCCTTAAATTATGGTACTGTATATTCCTCCATATCCCACCCCCCACATTTCTCTCTCCTAAACCCACACCCTCACCCACGTATCACCACAGTGTAATTACACCAAATTACTCCACAAGTCAGTTTCGCTTCAAAATGATTCAACATTATTATCAGATACAAATCTTGAACATATTGTATTTGGTATTGCATCTAACGAGAAAGCATGGTCTACTAGGAAAGAATTAGTTAAAATGTGGTGGAAGGCTGGTTCAAAAATGAGGGGTTGTGTTTTTCTTGAAAAAATGCCATCCAATTACACAAATAATACTACAGAAAATGATTCTTTACCTCCGATTTGCATTTCTGGGGACACATCAAAATTTAAATATATGTTTAGAGGTGGAACCCCATCAGCAATTCGTGTTGCACGAGTTGTGACTGAGACGGTGACATTAAATCATCCAAATGTCAGGTGGTATGTTTTTGGATTGGGTGTTGTTGTAAATAATTGAGAATATGGTTTGGAGTTTATATCTCAATTTTGAGGGGTTTTGGTGAAGATTAGACTTGGTTTTGGCTGAATTTCAGATTGAAACTCGAAGAAGAAGAAGAAGAAGACATGACATACATTATATTGCAGAAATTGTAGATAAATTGTAGAAAAATTATAGAAAAATTGTAGACTGTTGTTTATTTATTTTTGAGCTTTGTGTTTTTGTGTTAAAAGTTTTGATGGGAGCTTGTTATTCCACTTTATCTGTTTTGGAGCTAACTTGTGCAGAGGAGAAGATGTTTTTTAAGTTATATATATTGCTATACCTTTAAATTCAAGAAAGTATGGTTGTGTTGTATTTAAAGAGGCGTGAATTTGTAGAATAGGTTGAATGTGAGGAATGAGTCAAATAAGACTCACAATGACTTGTTTTCTACATTTAATCTATAACAAAATTACATATCATTTGAAAAATTAATATGAAAATACAGAATTTCAATGTTTCTACAAATTATCTACAAAATTTCTTAGGAAGATCTATCCCTTCATCATATTTTTTTGGATTTCATATTTTGCATAGCAGTTTCGTAAGGAGTAACAAGAGCATATAGGAGAATCACAGAATTGTAGCATAATTGAGATTTTCGACATAATTGCGTTTTTTGCAGAAGATTTGTAGAAGTTTTAGTCGTTTTTGATTTGTGAAAACAGAAAACAAAGCATCTACAATCAGAATACAAATAATCTACAATTTATCGATAAAATATCTACAAACTGGGTACATTGAATTTTAATATACCAATTCCCATTCAATTGTAGCATAATTGAGATTTTCGACATAATTGCGTTTTTTGCAGAAGATTTGTAGAAGTTTTAGTCGTTTTTGATTTGTGAAAACAGAGAACAAAGCATCTACAATCAGAATACAAATAATCTACAATTTATCTACAAAATATCTACAAACTGGGTACATTAAATTTTAATATCCCAATTCCCATTCAATTGTAGCATAATTGGGAATTTTGACATAATTGCATTTTTTCAGAAGATTTGTAGAAGTTTTAGTCATTTTTTATTTGTGAAAATAGAAAATAAAACATCTACAATCAGAATACAAATAATCTATAATTTATCTACAAAATATCTACAAACTGGGTACATATTTGGACTCGACATGCTTCCCCTGAAATGTATGTTTCACATTTTTTATACATATTTTTGTCCAAAACAGTACTAAATCATCCACTTTAATACAATTTTTATACAATGTTGTTCAACTTTCATACAATAGGTAATTGAATAAAAGAAAAATAAATAAACAACAGTCTACAATTTTTCTACAATTTATCTATAATTTTTCTACAATTTCTGCAATATAATGTATGTCATGTCTTCTTCTTCTTCTTCTTCTTCTTCTTCTTCTTCTTCTTCTTCAAGTTTCAATCCGAAATTCAGCCAAAACCAATGTGCACCTAAATCTGCATTTAAAGCAATGTGCGAACTAATATCAACTGGTTCCACATTTGGCACTTCCCCAGGATTTATCGGTGGTACACCGACCCCTACATTATTGTTTTTCCCATGAAATCCAAGACATTCATTGTCATGAACATGTGCGTTTTGCGAGTTTGACATGTTTAATCCTGAGAATCAAAAAATTCTTGGCAAGAAAAAGTGTAAAAATAACGTGTGTTATGAGAATCATTAATGAAATAATCACTATTTTCTTTAGCCCCACAGTGGACGCCAAACTGTTTACCTCGAAAATACGAGTAAAAATTAAATTTGATTTGTGGTTGTAAAGATATGTGATTTAGTTCAATACTAATTAATAATCAAGAAGTATAAAGTATAAATGAAAGAAATGAGTGATTTAAACCATTGTTACTAGGCTGTATTGACCTCGAGCCCAGTGACCTCGAGATGGATTAAGGACAATAAATAAGAATAATAAAGCTAAAGGACAATTCTGATGAACAATGAGCGAGAAAAGTAAGAGAGCATGTTCTTGCTAATGATTAGATCCCCTTTACAAATGATTGGGGTCCCCTTTATATAATAGGGGAACCCTAAATAAGGTACATTTCCATCTACAGTAAAGAATCTTATTGGGACAGCTGTCTAACCGCCTAGTACGGATTCGTACAAATCTATTCCGGGATTTACGCCATGATTTTGGGGACGTGGCAGGAATCTTGCTCATTTTGTTATAAATCCATAACAACATTGCCTCGAGGCCTAGTCATAGTCGAGCCCCGACGTTCCTCGAACACTTAATTCTTTGAGACTTGTACTCTGTCATCGAGCTGGAGCCTGGTTCATCGAGCTTGAAAACGATCCGTCCTGTTTTGGGCTTAAGGCGATCCCTCGAGCCTAAGAAATTGGGCATACCTGATTTCGACCGTATACAAATTTCATTGCATATTCGAACATTAAATAATTAGCTATAAACTATTTTTGGACTTAGTTTATATTTTGTAATTCAAACATGAGTGCAATTACAATTTTATTATTTTATACAAATAGTGTCACGACCCGGATTTCCCACCCTCGGGAGTCGTGATGGCGCCTACTGATAGGAGCTAGGCAAGCCAACTTAATTTACTTCTTTTAGCAATTATCGTCCATTTAATGAAAACAAAGCATAATATGATAAAGCGGAAGTCTCAAATATAATAACCGAAAGAAATGCGAAAGTTTAACAAAATCCTCTACCCAAGACTGGTGTCACAATACTCACGAACGTCTAGAGAATACTAAATACAAGGTTTGCATGAAACATAACACTGTCTGCTTCGGTACAAATGATAACAAACTGAATAAGGTAGAAAGGGACTCCGGGCCTGCGGACGTCAGCAAGGCTACCTCGAATGTCCCTGGACTGAAAGCTCGCTCCCAGAATGCTACTGCAACTCAAATGCTGCTCCAACACCTGGATCTGTGCAAAAAGATGCACAGAGTGTAGCATCAGCACAACCGACCCCATGTGCTGGTAAGTGCCTAGCCTAACCCCGGCGAAGTAGTGACGAGGCTAGACCAGACTACCAGATAAACCTGTGCAGATATATATATACAAGTACAACAGAGTAATAGCGAAAAGTAAACAATTAAAGCTGGGAGGGGGAACATACTTATGTGGTAGGCATACCACTCGCTCCCATTTCATAATATCACGTGGTAGGCATACCACTCGCTCCCATTTCATAATGTCACGTGGTAGGCGTACCACTCGCTCCCATTTCATAATATCACGTGGTAGGCGTACCACTCGCTCCCATTTCATAATATCACGTGGTAGGCGTACCACTCGCTCCCATTTCATAATATCACGTGGTAGGCGTACCACTCGCTCCCATTTTATAATATCACGTGGTAGGCGTACCACTCGCTCCCATTTTATAATATCACGTGGTAGGCGTACCACTCGCTCCCATTTCATAATGTCTCGTGGTCGGCGTGCCACACGATCCCATTTGTTTC
>NW_017675439.1:0-15626 GCF_001879085.1 Nicotiana attenuata
TGAAGATCTCTACCCAGATCTCCTTCGATTCAGAGTTCCATGGTTGTCTCCTGCTTTACTTCGGCATATCGTGGACGTTCGAGCCTGAGTCTAACTTCTCCGGCTTAGATCCACGAGTTTTCCAGGCCTTTCTCACTTCTAGGTTTCTTCTGAAACCCTAACCTTTCGTGGTTCTCCTGATTTCTCTAGATCTGTCCTAGATCTGTGTTTATCTTGGGGTCTCAAACATTTTCTCAAAAGTTTCTTTCAAAACTTGCTTTTTAACCTTTTCATCTTCCCCGATTTAGGGTTTCTTTGATCTTTTAACATGCTCTACTGTGATTCTTATATGTTTCTTCTGCTACGTCTCTTCTATGATCCTTATGTGTTTCTTCTACTGTGTTTCTTCTACCTTGTTCTTACGAGTTCTTCTACTGTATTTTTTTTGCATGATTGTTCTTTATAATGTTATTCATGAGTTTTTCTAATGGGAAATACGTGTTCCTTTATGATTTCTGCTCTTATTCCGTTAATATTTTTGCCTGACTTACTTGTCTTCATCTCTAGACATGATTAATGGTAAAAACCCTAGAATTTGGGGTTCATTCGAGTTTTGAGGTTATTTGTTATGTGATTTGTTTGTTTCTTATCTCTGAACGTGTTGATTTCAAAACCCTAGTCTCTTTGGGCCTATTTGAGTTCCTGAAGTTGCTTCCTCTACTGTTCGACTGAGTTTCGAAATCTTTGTGTCAACTTTGTTTCGTCATACGATTCTAACCTCTTTATTTGACCTTTCGCATGCTATCTGGTATTCCCTCTTCTCTGAGATGACTACCATGTTCCTATGGACCTCTACTCACTGATTTTCTTTGATTGCATGACACTCTTCTTTGTATTAAATCCAGCCTCGCATGCTTAATGTTTATGCACTCTTTATAGGTCAAATTTCCCTCTCAAAATAACCTTGATTGTGGACTGATTTCAAATCTCTTTGTGTAACTTTGATTGCACTCTTGAATTGATTCTTTCCTTTATTGTTTCGATTTCCTTTGTTTGTTGGACTTGTTGAAATATTTTCCTTTCGACCCTGACTTTCTACTTAAGTTGATTTGATCCCATTACCTTAATTACATTAGTATGGGATTCTTACAGACCTTTCCTTAATTAAGGTCTAATGAACTTAACCCCTAATACATGTGGTATACTCGTACAGTGCTGAAAATATTTCCTTATTTGTCATGTCCAGCCCTGCGTGATTTCTTTCCTTATTTAACACCTGCATGCTACCGTTTGGTTTAATTGCTTTATTAAAGGAAATCTTTGATACTGATTTGATTTTAATAAGACACATATTCCTCCAATTATGTTTGAATTATAGTCCTTACCTTATTTATGCATGTTTCTCACACTATAAATACCTGCTCTTTTATTAACACTCAAAAACACAAGAAAAAACACGAACACTGGAGTCTTTTCTGAACTCACACTCACACACAAAGTATTCTCTCTTGCTGTTTGTGTTGTGGCTTCTTTGCAAGACTTCTGCTCTCTTTTGCTTGTCTCTTTCTGAAACTGGTACGCCTTTATTTAAACTTTTGCCTCATCCCTATGTGTTTATTCTATAGTCTCATTCTTTTGTGTGGTTTGTTGTTCATGCTTCGTAACTTATGCTAAGTATTTTTCCTTTCTTTGCTTGTGTTCTCATATGAATCCCTACCCCTAATCCCCTTTATGTGTTGAGTTGAAACCTTGGCCTGACAGTATCCCAATTACTGCCCAGGCCATGGTTTGACCTTCAATAGGTCCTGACTCTCCAATGTTTGGCTAGTGGGCTGGTCAGGGGTGTGCCAGCATTCTATGTTGTTGGGCATGACCACCAGCCTGCCTTGGCATCCCTTAATTCCCTCTATTGCACTTACACTTGTTCCTAGATTCTAAGTTCTTCCCCCCTCCAATGAGCCTTGCCTTGGGACCTTGAGTTCCCTCTGAACTTGGACATTGGAGGGATGGCCCTTCTACACTGCACTTTAATTCAGTTCTATAATGATATCTGGGTGTAAGCATTGCTTGGTGTTCTTGAAACTCCTTGGAACTTTGACACATTCCAGATAAGAGAAAGGCCTTGGAACTTGATCTCGGCAGTTAGCTCATATCATATTGTTAGACCTTGGGTCTGATTAGGCTCCTTGGATGCAGCTTAAAAGCTCTGATGTAATTTTATTTTCTGTTTGATTCATTTGGTTTGTAATAAATTTTGTAATAACTTATGGGGTTTTAGTAAAAAGGGGAGGGTTATCTGTGTATGCATAAGGGTAGATATCCTGCCTATAGGAGTTTTTCTTTGAATTTCTGCACTTTCACATATAGAAATCATGCTTATTTCTGCACTTTCATCTATAGAAATCATGCTCATAGGAATTCTGCACTTTCATATGTGGATATCCTGCCTATAGGAGTTTTTCTTTGAATTTCTGCACTTTCACATATAGAAATCATGCTCATAGGAATTCTGCACTTTCATATATATAGAAATCATGCTCATAAGAACTCTGCATATCATATAGATATCCTGCTAATAAGAATTCCGCATGTAGGAACCATGTCTTTAAGATTCTGCATTTTTGTATTTATCATTAGGCAAACAGTTAAAGGTCAAAATAATAATCAATTGCATCCTAGATACCATGCTCGTAGGATTTTCTGCACTCTTACTACGCCTGTAAAAAGTGTTTAAAATTACCAGCGCTAGAAAGCATGCCTATAGGAACTATCAACCCAATCTGAATCACTCGTTTTAAGATTAGTCCGTCAGTAGTAACCAAATGCAGAAATCGTATCATTCTGTTAAAACTGGCAACTTTCAGTAATCAGTTCACTTCCTTATTCCTGAAACCAGTAGATGCCATCACCTAGGAAAACAAGTAAGTAGTTAATTAATTGCACCAGTCTTCGATAAGTTACAGCCAGGCGAGCCTAATGCGAACTTCTTGTCTAAAAATATGTAATGAACCAGCCTGCCTAACGTTAAGCATAATTTGGACCTAATCAGTATATGTAAGACGTGCGAAACTATATGATTTCTGTGATTAAAGGAGGTTTGTCTGAGTTTTTAACCTTTTGAACCTCTAAAAAGCCAAGCTCCCTCCCTTTAGGATTAATGGTCCTATAGCCTCCAGGACTGATAGGTGGGACGGGTAATAGCACGCTGTAGGTAACGACACCATTTCACGCTTAATACCTTATTGGGGTGGGAAGGGTAGACATGGAGATGATGATCACACGATAACACTACGCGTATGATTGGTTACCGGTGTTGTGTGGATGATCCATGTGATTTATAAACCTAGGACCCCTTGCCCTATGTTTCTTTGTTTAATATCAATGAATTCTGTCTTTTCAATTACCCAAAACTCCCCTTTATTTTTTTACTGCATTATCCCTTTTCTTTCTTTGTTTATAAATTCCAACATGCTTGTTAGCAACCCTTATGTGTAAATTTATTTGCATACTTGTTTACATTAAAGTCACAATATAGCATGGCCGGGAACCACACTATGGATCTTGAGGGGTGCCTAACACCTTCCACTCGAGATAATTTCTAGCCCTTACCCGAACTCTGGTTTTCCCAATTCAAAACCCTTCTTAGTGTCCTAATGCACTCAATCATTAGGTGGCGACTCTTCAATTCCAAAAACCCAATTTTCAAACGGGAATAGAGTTGTCTTCCCAAATGTCGTAAACCCGATTTCGCGAGAAAAAGGGGGCGTCGACACCCTCAAAAGGCATACCCTCGATATAGACGCCCAAACTACAATACTCGCGACCAAAAATTGCTCCGGCCAAACATAAATGACTACGGTCATACGGCTGCACCAGCCAAACTAACGCAACTCGGGGACGCCCTACCGCGCTACAAAATTATAGGCCATTACTTCGAATCTACTACGGAAGAACCGGTTAAACAGGCTAGCCTCGACAAGCAAATGAGCTTCGACCATGTCAGCTCCAAATCATAAGGCTTCGAGCTACTCAGTGATGTTCTAAACGTCAATACCACACAAGAGGGGGGGGGGTGATTTGTGTGGTACCCAATTATCGCTCTAGAAGAACCTGGTTCTTCTAGGTATACTTTCTACTACTGTTTGCGGAATTAAAAGTACATAAAATAAAGAACACATAGATTTTTACGTAGAAAACACCTGGCTCAAAAGGTAAAAAAACCACGACCTACTACTCAGTAGGATTTTCCCCAACACTTCACTAAATTGAGCCAAAACAGCATTTACAAAACTCTTTGTAAACCTAAGGATTACCTCTAATCCCGTTGTAGCAACCAGCCTCTAACTGTTGCGACAACATCAAGTTAACTCTAACTTTAATACGCAAAATACCTATTACAATTGCTTCTAGATTAATCTGAAATGTTCAATATGAAAACACCTACTACAATTGAACTAGAAATAAAGAAAGACACATAAAACTCTTTATGGAGCTGGTTCTTCAATCTTGTTCATGTAGCTTCAGGTTTGCACACTTGAATCACATACGAATTGCTTGCAAAAAGCCTTGCTATTTTGCTCTCAATCACATTTAACTTCTGCGTTTTTGTGCAACACTTTAATGTGAGAACATCCCGCAATTTATATAGTTAGTAGATGAAGAAATAACTAGAGTTCTGATGCAACTCTTCCTTGGTGGAAGAGTTCTTGTTGATTTCAACTTCTAACTCCTTCCCTATCTTGGATAGTGTTCTCTTTGAGTAAGGACTCCTTTTCCTTATAAATTATGCAACCTTTTCGATCAGGAGATATTAAATACACCAAGCTAAGCTTATCTCCTTCACGTGCATCCCACATGCTTGAATCTACCCGTTTTTTTTGAACCTGAGGGATGGACCACTGGATGGACCTGGTTCATGTCTGAGTTCCTTTGTCAGTCTTCAAAACTAACCTTTACTTGGGCGAACAAATTCCCCCTTTTTGATGATGACAAACACTGTGCTTTCCATACACTTAAGCCCTGCCAGAACTCAGCTCAAACATCAACACAATGTTAGAAACATTTTTCCTTTATATCACTTATCATCAAGGACCAGGTACATTAGGTTATAAACATCACTGTTCAAAGTGTAAAGCACAACCTTTTTTCCCCTTTTGGCATCATCGAAAGGTTGCATAAAATGTGAGATAACCAGACTTTAAAACTTACTCATGGCCGCTGGGGCTACTTCAAATGCAATCATGAATTAATCATCATAGATCAAGCTAAGAATTTAAACCATCAAAGAAATGTAAACAAACAGTTAGAGCAAAAACAGTGAATTTCATTGATGATTGATAAGATTCTACCACAAAGCATAAGAAAAATAAAAATCTGAAAACATGAGCAAAAGAAACAAAGTCTCGAATTGGGTCACTGGCTGATCTACACTAGTCTAGGATTTAAGGTTTGGAAGAGGTAGGGGCTGGGTTATTTGCTTGGAGAAGTTTCAGCATGTCTTGAAGAATTCCATCATTCTTCTCCTTTTCCCTTGCAAGTTCAGCTCTGAAAACATCTCTCTCAGATTCTACCTCAACCAATCGTGTCTTCAGCCTTGCTATCTCAATATCCTTTGCCTCACTCTCCTGTACCAAGAGTCTGACCTTGCTATTGATAGGTGTCCTTTTAGATGAACCAGGTTCATTAAGAATGACATTGACTTCATAATCGCAAGCAAGCAGAGTATTAACCCCACTTCTTCATAGGTACCTTGAAATGTGCAAGCACAGTTGTGAGAACGAAACCATAGGGAATGGCATGAGTTTTGGTGCCATTGATAACCCTATCAGTAGGTCCAAGAGGGTTTCCTGTTCAGATGGAACAGGTTCATCTATATTTCTCAAGTTGAACCTACCCCTCAGCAGCTTCCCACTTCCCCCTGTTTTGCTCTCACTCTCTTCTATTTCAGTAAATTCCTCTCCCCAAACAACTATTGCACCAGTTTCTTTTGTTCGACCAACAGGAGTGGGTGAAGAATCAACCACTCTTTTACCCTTTCCCCTCACAGCACTCCTAGCACCCTTGCTCTCTTTTTCTTTTTCTTTTTTTATTTTTACCACCAACTTCTCCAGATTCTGTAGTCTCAACACCTGCTATAGATCCTACTAGTACAAATCTATTCTTTAAATTTGCAGCCACTTCAAAAATTGTCTCAGGAGTAACTTTAGAATCAGAAGATACCTGTTCAGTTTCGGAATACCTACTTTCTTCCCCCTTAGTAGCAGACTTAAATGAATCTTCATATTTCTGGGATTCTTCTTCCCTACCTGCTTTCAATTGCTTGTTTATTTTCTTGCTGCTCTCCTTCAGCGACAATCTTACGAGCCATCATCTTTACTCTACTTTTCTTAGAGATTGGTGTTGTAGAAGGTGTGAAGTGGTTTCCTGTGGTGGTGATGAAGGATTTTCAGAGGCGTTCGACATATCTGGGCTAGGGTTTGGAAGAGAAGAGAATTAGATTGTGTTTTGAAGAAGAAAGAAGAATGAGAGTTTTTGACGGCTTGAGAGAGATGAAGTAAGAAAAACACTAAAACTGATCAATATACAGAGGAATAATTGATGGGGTAACTACATCTTTTCAGACTCTTAGAAGTTTAATCACACTGAAATTCAGTTTTGAAGAGACGTTGGAGTGTATCCCTAGAATCTAGGTACATCCATTCGGTTGGGACTCTTTTGAACGGGACTGGTCCATTTGTAACGGATAAGAACAAAAGGAGTTTGGTATTTGGTAGGACTCTGCTCATGATCCAAATATAGTTATTTCTAATTATGCAGAGTGCAGAAAACATACCGTGTTACCTTGATAAACCGGGTTCTTCACTGATAATTCTCTTGTGTGAGTCTAAATTTGCCAAAATAGAGAAAATATCAATTTGCTTGTTAGTAGCACAAAACTCCACAGTGATCAAGCTTTTCTCATAGTTGTCCCTAAAAAATGGTGCCTAACATCTATGTGCTTAGTCCTCTTATGATGAATCGGGTTCTTTGTCATACTAATAGCACTAGTGTTATCACAAAAAATAGGGATGCAACCAACATCAATTCCAAAGTTCAATAATGGTTGTTTGATCCACAACAATTGAGCACAACATGAAGCAGCAGCAACATACTCAGCTTCAGCAGTAGATAAGGCCATAAGATTTTGCTTTTTGTTAGCCCATGACACAAGACATGAACCAAGGAAGTGTGCCATACCTGAGGTGCTCTTCCTATCCACTAGGAAACCTACATAATCAGCATCAACATATCCCACTAGGTTAAAATTACTACCTTTTGGATACCAAAGGCAAAGGTCAGTGGTGCCTTTCAAGTATCTCAATATTCTCTTTACATTAGTCAAGTGGGACTCCTTTGAATTTGCCTGAAATCGAGCACAAAGACCTACGCTGCACACAATGTCAGGTCTGCTAGTAGTGAGATAAAAAAGAGAACCAATCATTCCCCTATACAACTTCTGATCAACAGATGAACCAGGTTCATCTATATCATATTTCGTGGATGTTGCAATAGGAGTGTCAATTTCTTGGGTGTTCCTTCCTGGTTTTGTTACTGAGGAATAGGTTCATGGACAGGTTCCCTCGAGGTTAGAGGATCAGTTCCTCTCTAGTCAGTTCCCCCTGTCATGTTGCCCTGGGTGGAAGGACCTGTTCCATCACCTGTTCCTTGCAGCGATGCATCTTGAGGATGGACTATGGTTTCACCATTTAAATTTCTTATCAGGCCAATCTCTTCATTATCTTATTCCTGCCTCTCAGAAAGAATGTTAGTTTTTTTTTTAAAAATAACATATACAATTTTTTTACACACATAGTTCTTTTACGGTATATCTTATAAGCTTTACTATGTGAAGAATATCCCAAGAATACTCCCTCATCACTTATGGGATCATACTTACCTAGGGAGTCTTTGCCATTATTGTGCACAAAACACTTGCATATAAATGCCCTAAGATGGGATATATTTAGCTTTCTCCCTTTAAGTGACTCATAGGAATCTTCTTAACAAGAGGTCTAGTCATGCAACTATTTATGATGTAGCATGCAAAAATTCAGCAAACTTAGCATTTTCAAATTCAGTTCCATGATAGACCTAATTGATGCAAATTGATTACATGCTAATCATAGGAACTAATATGCCGGAGATAATTTCTAACAGTGGATCTTGAGGGGTGCCTAACACCTTCCCCTCGAGATAATTTCTAGCCCTTACCCGAACTCTGGTTTTCCCAATTCAAAACCCTTCTTATTGTCCTAATGCACTCAATCATTAGGTGGCAACTCTTCAATTCCAAAAACCCAATTCTCAAACGGGAATAGAGTTGTCTTCCCGAATGTCGTAAACCCGATTTCGCGAGAAAAAGGGGGCGTCGATAGCATGGCGACTCTGCTGAGGATATTCTTTAGGCTTTTACCACTTCATGTTATATGTGACTTTATTGTTTTCTTTTATTGCTTTGTTTAATGCCTTTATTCGAAACTGACTTGTCTTTTTGTTTCCTTTTTTTTCTTTCTTTAACGCTTTCATTTACTGTTTTTCTTCAATACCGTTGTAATTTTCGAGCAATTATTGTAATCATTATGAACGTGAAAATACGTGGCAATTTGTTTCATTTTTTACAATTGCATTTTTCAACATCATATTCCACTCGTGCCAAACAAATATCATAGCAACGCTTGATGAGTGGTTGCGCTCTTCCAATATTATTACCCCCTAAATTTTGGCAAAGGCGTATTTGCGGTAAAACTTGTCGATCAGCGGTGCAGTCGACGGTTCCGTGCCTTCCCTCTTGAGTTGTCCGCTCAAGGGTACCGTTCTAGCACCCCATAGAAACCTTATTCTATTTAACTGTTATGCATCACTGTCAAACCTAGTCGAGTCAGTTATGTTGTCCACATAATGACTCTTTAAGATGGCCTTATCCAAAGTCCACTGGGTTCCCCTGGGACCCAAATGGACAACAACATATTCTGTGCATTTATTTGGAGAACTAAATAATGTTTATGCCAAATATTGATTTAAATAGTCGAGTCCGGTGGGGGTAAGGGTCTAACCATTTTGTTTTGCAGGAAATGAATGACGAAGTCCCCAACTTCGGTATGGTTAGCACGCCCTCACTCTTGCTGACCTGGTGGAGGAATCTCCCATCAAATGACCAAATCAATGAATGGAAAGAGAGGGTCATCAAGGCTAGCGAAAAGCTGGAGGATCTGATCAACGAGAACATTCAATACGGGAAGGTCCTTCTGGGACCAAATAGATAGGATTCTTTTCTTTTGCTTTAAATGTAATAAGGCCAGTGGCCATTAGTGAATTTTTTTATTTACCTGCAACTTTAGTGTCGTTTTGGGATACGTCTTATTTTGATCAATAAAATGAGGCATTTAGCATTATAAGTTCTCCAAATCAACTTGTCGCTAGGCCTACATCGGGCACAACGAGGCACCCATTTTAGGACACAATTTATATTTTTATACTATGTGTTTAAATACCGCAATATTTTTTCTCAGAATCCGTACTGACTTGCTACCCTTTTTGTTTTTACTTTTATTTTTTATTCCCCTCCCTAAAAGGTTAGTTCGCGCACTCAGGCATGATCATCTTAGGCAGAAGGGCAAATCTCAGCAATTGGTCCATCAGAACCACCATGGCTCGGAGAGCTTCGGGGTAGCAAGGCTGAACAAAGCATTATGCATTATCTTTTATTTTTTCGCTAGTTGATTTCCCTTCAGCATTATCTTTAAATTTTGAAAAGAGCTCCGATGTTCAGAACAACTTTGGAATTTAAGCATTTCAGTTTCTTATATAAGTCTCGCTCTTATTATTTTTCTCTGTCATTTATTTTACTTTTACACAACATTACTATTACTTATCTTGATGAACTGACGAATGTGACATGCGACGAGGTAACGCAGCAAACGGACATAGACTTAGAAGAAGGTGAAATACCAGAAGAGGTCATTAGAGAGGTCGAGGACTTTGAGAACAGACCTAAGTCTAACTTGGACGAAACTGAGGTTATCAACTTGGGGAATACAGAGAATGTCAAGTAACGCGCATCGGTGTTCACTTGTCACCGTCAGAGAAGGAAGAGTACACGGAGTTCTTAAAAGAATATAAGGACATATTTGCCTGGTCATATGATGATATGACCAGTCTCAGTACATCCATTGTAGCTCACAAATTGCCAACAGATCCGACATGTCCGCTGGTAAAACAGAAACTAAGAAAGTTCAAGCCAGACATGAGTTTCAAAATTAAAGAAGAAGTTACCAAACAAGTCAAAGCCAAGGTCCTCAGGGTAGTGGAGTATCCAACATGGTTAGCCAACAATGTGCCAGTGCCGAAGAAGGACGGGAAGGTCAGAATCTGTGTCGACTATCGGGACCTCAACCGGGCCAGTCCGAAAGACGATTTTCCATTGCCAAACATACACATCCTGATCGACAACTGCGCCAAGCACGAGCTGCAGTCATTTGTTGATTGTTTTGCTGGATATCATCAGATATGGATGAACGAAGAAGACGCGGAAAAGACGGCTTACATTACGCCGTGAGGAATGTATTGTTACAAGATGATGCTGTTTGGATTAAAGAATGCTGGGGCCACCTACATGAGGGCCATGACTACTATTTTCCATGATATGATACACAAAGAGATCGAGGTGTATGTAGATGATGTCATCATCAAATCCAGGAAAGCCACTGACCATATGGGAGATTTAAGAAAGTTCTTCAACAGATTAAGAAGGTATAACCTGAAATTGAATCCCGCCAAGTGCGCTTTCGGGGTTCCAGCCGGAAAATTGCTTGGGTTCATCATAAGTCGGCGGGAAATAGAACTCGATCCGTCGAAGGTTAAGGCCATTCAGGAATTGCCACCGCCAAAGAACAAAAAAGAGGTTATGAGTTTCTTGGGAGACTCAACTACATCAGCCGGTTCATAGCCCAGTCCACTGTCATTTGTGAACCAATCTTTAAAATGTTGAAGAAGGACGCTGCCACTAAATGGACCGATGATTGTCAAAAGGCTTTCGATAGAATCAAGGAATACCTGTCAACGCCGCCAGTCCTGGTTCCGCCCGAACCAGGTAGACCGCTATTGCTCTACCTTGCAGTATTGGATGGAGGATTTGGTTGTGTTTTGGGACAACATGATGAAATGGGGAGAAAGGAGCAAGCTATCTACTATCTCAGCAAAAAGTTCACCCCGTACGAGGCCCGGTATTCCCTGCTAGAACGCACCTATTGTGCTCTGACTTGGGTAGCTCAGACGTTGAGGCATTATTTCTGCGCCTATACCACTTATCTCATATCAAGGATGGATCCGCTGAAGTACATCTTCCAGAAGCCCATGCCCATGGGCAGGCTGGCCAAATGGCAAATTCTGTTGAGTGAGTTCGATATTGTCTACGTGACCCAGAAAGCGATCAAAGGACAAGCACTAGCCGATCATCTAAAAAGCCAAGCTCCCTCCCTTTAGGATTAGTGGTCCTAAAGCCTCCAGGACTGATAGGTGGGACGGGTAATAGCACTTTGTAGGTAACGACACCATTTCGCGCTTAATACCTTATCGGGGTGGGAAGGGTAGACATGGAGATGATGATCACACGATAACACTACGCGTACGATTGGTTACCGGTGTTGTGTGGATGATCCATGTGATTTATAAACCTAGGACCCCTT
The DNA here is from genome assembly GCF_001879085.1 of Nicotiana attenuata. NCBI lineage: Eukaryota > Viridiplantae > Streptophyta > Magnoliopsida > Solanales > Solanaceae > Nicotiana > Nicotiana attenuata. Next base: position 11,703 of record NW_017675439.1, read on the forward strand.
GCCCTATGTTTCTTTGTTTAATATCAATGAATCCTGTCTTTTCAATTACCCAAAACTCCCCTTTATTTTTTTACTGCATTATCCCTTTTCTTTCTTTGTTTATAAATTCCAACATGCTTGTTAGCAACCCTTATGTGTAAATTTATTTGCATACTTGTTTACATTAAAGTCACAATATAGCATGGCCGGGAACCACACTAGTGGATCTTGAGGGGTGCCTAACACCTTCCCCTCGAGATAATTTCTAGCCCTTACCCGAACTCTGGCTTTCCCAATTCAAAACCCTTCTTAGTGTCCTAATGCACTCAATCATTAGGTGGCAAATCTTCAATTCCAAAAACCCAATTCCCAAACGGGAATAGAGTTGTCTTCCCAAATGTCGTAAACCTGATCTCGCGAGAAAAAGGGGGCGTCGACACCCTCAAAAGGCATACCCTCGATATAGACGCCCAAACTACTATACTCGGGACCAAAAATTGCTCCGGCGAAACATAAATGACTACGGTCATACGGCTGCACCAGCCAAACTAACGCGACTCGGGGACGCCCGACCGTCGCTACAATATTATAGGCCATTACTTCGAATCTACTACGGAAAGAACCGGTTAAACAGGCTAGCCTCGACAAGCAAATGAGCTTCGACCATGTCAGCTCCAAATCATAAGGCTTCGAGCTACTCAGGATGTTCTAAACGTCAATACCACACAAGAGGGGGGTGATTTGTGTGGTACCCAATTTTCGCTCTAGAAGAACCTGGTTCTTCTAGGTATACTTTCTACTACTGTTTGCGGAATTAAAAGTACATAGAATAAAGAACACAGAGATTTTTACGTGGAAAACACCTAGCTCAAAAGGTAAAAAAACCAGGACCTACTACTCAGTAGGATTTTCCCCAACACTTCACTAAATCACTGAGCCAAAACAGCATTTATAAAACTCTTTGTAAACCTAAGGATTACCTCTAATCCCGTTGTAGCAACCAACCTCTAACTGTTGCGACAACATCAAGTTAACTCTAACTTGAATACTCAAAATACTTATTAATTTTGCTTCTAGATTAAGCTGAAATGTACAATATGAAAACACCTACTACAATTGAACTAGAAATAAAGAAAGCCACATAAAAGTCTTTATGGAGCCGGTTCTTCAATCTTGTTCATGTACCTTCAGGTTTGCACACTTGAATCACATACGAATTGCTTGAAAAAAGCCTTGCTATTTTGCTCTCAATTCACATTTAACTTCTGCGTTTTTGTGCAACACTTTAATGTGAGAACATCCTGCAATTTATAGAGTTAGTAGATTAAGAAATAACTAGAGTTCTGATGCAACTCTTTCTTGGTGGAACAGTTCTTGTTGATTTCAACTTCTAACTCCTTCCCTATCTTGGATAGTGTTCTCTTTGAGTAAGGACTCCTTCTCCTTATAAATTATGCAACCTTTTCGATCAGGAGATATTAAATACACCAAGTTAAGCTTATCTCCTTCACGTGCATCCCACATGCTTGAATCTGCCCGTTTTTGTGAACCTGAGGGATGGACCACTGGATGGACCTGGTTCATGTCTGAGTTCCTTTGTCAGTCTTCAAAACTAACCTTTACTTGGGCCAACAAATTCCCCCTATTTGATGATGACAAACACTGTGCTTTTCATACACTTAAGCCCTGCCAGAACTCAGCTCAAACATCAACACAATGTTAGAAACATTTTTCCTTTATATCACTTATCATCAAGGACCAGGTACAATAGGTTATAAACATCACTGTTCAAAGTGTAAAGCACAACCTTTTTTCCCCTGTGGCATCATCGAAAGGTTGCATAAAATGTGAGATAACCAGATTTTAAAACTTACTCATAGCCGCTGGGGCTACTTCAAATGCAATCATGAATTAATTATCATTGATCAAGCTAAGAACTTAACCCATCAAAAAAATATAAACAAACAGTTAGAGCAATAACAGTGAATTTCTTTGATGATTGATAAGATTCTGCCGCAAAGCATAAGAAGAAATAAAAATACTGAAAACATGAGCAAAAGAAACAAAAAGTCTCGAATTGGGTCACTGGTTGATCTACACTAGTCTAGGATTTAAGGTTTGGAAGAGGTAGGGGCTGGGTTATTTGCTTGGAGAAGTTTCAGCATGTCTTGAAGAATTCCATCATTCTTCTCCTTTTCCTTTGCAAGTTCAGCTCTGAGAACATCTCTCTCAGATTGTACCTCAAGCAATCGTGTCTTCAGCCTTGTTATCTCAGCATCCTTCGCCTCACTCTCCTGTAATAGAGCTCTGACCTTGCTATTGATAGGTGTCCTTTTAGATGAACCAGGTTCATTAAGAATGGCATTGACTTCATAATCGCAAGCAAGCAGAGTATTAACCCCACTTCTTTATAGGTACCGTTGATAACCCTATCAGTAGGTCCAAGATGGTTTCCTGTTCAGATGGAACAGGTTCATCTATATTTCTCAAGTTGAACCTACCCCTCAGCAGCTTCCCACTTCCCCCTGTTTTGCTCACACTCTCTTCTATTTCAGTAAATTCCTCTCCCCAAACAACCATTGCACCAGTTTCTTTTGTTCGACCAACAGGAGTGGGTGAAGAATCAACCACTCTTTTACCCTTTCCCCTCACAACACTCCTAGCACCCTTGCTCTCTTTTTCTTTTTCTTTTTTTTTTATTTTTACCACCAACTTCTCCAGATTCTGTAGTCTCATCACCTCCTATAGATCCTACTAGTACAAATCTATTCTCTAAATTTGCAGCCACATCAAAAATTATCTCAGGAGTAACTTTAGAATCAGAAGATACACATCCTGATCGACAACTGCGCCATAGTGATCAAGCTTTTCTCATAGTTGTCCCTAAAAAATGGTGCCTAACATCTTTGTGCTTAGTCCTCTTATGATGAATCGGGTTCTTTGTCATACTAATAGCACTAGTGTTATCACAAAAAATAGGGATGCAACCAACATCAATTCCAAAGTTCAATAATGGTTGTTTGATCCACAACAATTGAGCACAACATGAAGCAGCAGCAACATACTCAGCTTCAGCAGTAGATAAGGCCATTGGATTTTGCTTTTTGGTAGCCCATCACACAAGACATGAACCAAGGAAGTGTGCCATACCTGAGGTGCTCTTCCTATCCACTAGGAAACCTGCATAATCAGCATCAACATATCCCACTAGGTTAAAATTACTACCTTTTGGATACCAAAGGCAAAGGTCAGTGGTGCCTTTCAAGTATCTCAATATTCTCTTTACATTAGTCAAGTGGGACTCCTTTGAATTTGCCTGAAATCGAGCACAAAGACCTACACTGCACACAATGTCAGGTCTGCTAGTAGTGAGATATAAAAGAGAACCAATCATTCCCATATACAACTTCTGATCAACAGATGAACCGGGTTCATCTATATCCAATTTCGTGGATGTTGCAATAGGAGTGTCAATTTCTTTGGATGTTCCTTCCTGGTTTTGTTACTGAGGAATAGGTTCATGGACAGGTTCCCTCAAGGTTCGAGGATCAGTTCCTCTCTAGTCAGTTCCCCCTGTCATGTTGCTCTGGGTGGAGCACCTGTTCCATCACATGTTCCTTCTTCTGGTGCAGCTTCAGTCTGGCCTATAATTTCATTTTAAAATTCTTACCAGCCAAATTGCTTCATCTTCATGTTCATGTCTCTCAGAAAGAGTGTTGGTTTTATCAAAAATCACATGTACACTTTCTTCTACACACATAGTTCTTTTGTTATAGATCTTATAAGCTTTACTATGTGAAGAATATCCCAAGAATACTCCCTCATCACTTCTGGGATCATACTTACCTAGGGAGTCTTTGCCATTATTATGCACAAAACACTTGTATATAAATGCCCTAAGATGGGATATATTTAGCTTTCTCCCTTTAAGTGACTCATAGGGAA